>NC_087309.1:74163845-74346345 GCF_015220805.1 Pogoniulus pusillus
AGGAGGAGGAGTACGGCGTGTGTTCCTGACAGCTGAGACTTGCACCCATTCTGAAGGTGAAGAGCAGTCGTCCTCTGCCTTCTGCATTTCAGAGAAAGAGGCTTTTAGCTCGTTCATTTCTTGGGTGAGGGTCTCTACAGTGGCAATTAAGGTTTTCCTTGACAAACTGTCTTCAAACTGTCTTAGGTCATTCACAAACTCCCTGATTGTGGGAAGGTTGTTGGGGTCTCTGCCCAGCAGCAGTGCTCCCAGTGTAGGGGCATATGTGGAAGGGGCACACTGGGTCAGTTTCTTTAAGAGGGCTGGCTTCATGCGGACATCATCAGGGTCCGAGGGCATCTGGTCAGCTCCATAGATTATCTCCTGTACAGCCATTTGCCTCAGGTATGAAATGCCCTGTTCCATATCTGTCCATTTAAGGGGATGGAAAATCATGTCATCCTTAGTCGGGTACCTGTACCTCACAGCTCTCAGAAGCCTGGCCCAAAGTGAGTGGGTACCATTGAGCCTTCCCAGCTCCGTATCCACACCTCCATCCCTCGACAAGGATCCCAGCTGCTTTGCCTCCCTCTGATCTAGGTCCACAGTTTCTGCTCCTGCATCCCAACATTTCAAAAGCCAGGCTAAAAGGGACTGTCTGTTTGCCCTTGCATACTCCTGCCTTGTGTGCCTGATTTCCTTTCTGGGCGTGGAGCTGATAAGGATAACTCCATTATCAGGTCCATTTCCAGCTGGTTGCTGTTGCTGGGGGGTGCTGGTTCCCGAAGAGGTCCCTTGCCCTGGATCGGTGTTGGTGGGAGGTTTCGGGTTTGATCTGGCTGGCCGCGTGGTAATTGGAGCCAGATGGAGGGGGCTGGGCTGTGGGGGCAGGGTCCGGGGGGCTGCCCTGGGCGGGACCGGAGGCGGAGTTCGGGGCGGAGCCGCGCTAGGGGCTGCAGGACGTGTTCAAGTTCAGAACTACCTTGTTCATTCCCAAACCCACATTTAAACACAGTGAAATAACAGCTATCCATTTCTCCCCCAAAATATCTGGAGCTTCTGTGTCCCAACACATATACTCAGATTGATTCCATGTTCCAGAAACATTTCTAAACACAGTGATATTACTAACAGAATTCAGGAAATAGACATAGACTCGGACAGGCAAGTGCTTAGAATATGCCCAGACCATATCAATGACAATCCAGAAGACATGGTAACTTATAAACTTTAACAGCCAGCCCCAAAACAGCCATGTAAAAGCGTGAATGATTAAGACTCTCAGAATATCCATTTTTTTAACTTCCAAATCTTCTCTGAAAGAAGTCTTTCTACCTAGCCCCACGTTGAGACACCAAATAAATTGTCTTGGGTTCAAATGCAGGTTCCCAGAGACTCTTATAAATTTAATAGACCCAATGACAATTTATAGAATTTATAGAGTGCCCTCCCCCTCTTCCCCCTCCTTTCCCAAAAGACAGGGAGAGACAGAAAGGTAGGGACACCCAAATAAATCAATCTCACTCGATTTGGAAGTTAAAAAGGAAAAGTTTAACAATAACTTAGAAAAGGGTATTGGAGGTAGGGGAGTTTACAAAGGATAAGGAAGGGAAAACAGCAAAATACAAAACAGGGATGGATACAACCCGAGTAGTGTGATGGCGTCTCTGCCTCGTGGTGTGCTGTTATGCAGTATCAGTGTATGTGTGTGTATAGTGAACGCAGGAAGAGAAGAATGAGACAGGGAGGTCCTGTCTCTTTTATACCACAGGAAGTGGGGGGAGTGGGCTAACCATCACCTGGAGTGTGGCCCACCCTTGGGGAGGGGCCAAGACCCCTAGGGTCAGGTTCAGAGTTACTCCCCCAGGAGTGTTAACCCTATACAGAGACTATCTAAGAGAGTGGACACCATAGGCAAATGAATCCCCTTCTCTGCAATTGCTTTCACTATCTCTTGCATAATTCTAGGGTTAATTGGTAGGTATGTCACCTCTCCCTCTCCCGTTGTTCGTACTGGGTATGCTAATTTAGATGATGATACCCATTCAGCACATGCCGCATTGACTTCTCTCCAGTTTATGAGAGAGAGTTGTCTCCCTGGTAACCCTTTTTTATTTTTATTAAAAGTCTCTTACTGTTTGTTTGCTTCTATCTCCTCCTCTGAGCTCGAGCCAGACCGCTCTCCCTTGATGCTGTCTGACTCCGAGCCGGAAGCCGACTGGCTGCTAGTTCTGGAGTGTCGGCAGCTTTTTGCAGAGCTCTGACCCCGCCCCCTTTCTTTATCTGCTAGCTCCCTCCTTCTGCACCCACCCTGCCCCTTGCTCAGGCTCTGGTCCCGACCCTTCTTCTTACCGGTGGGTGCCGCCCCCCTGCTCGGCTTGCTCCACTTGCCGCGGGGTGGGGGGGCCAGTTCCTACGTGCTTTGATTGTTTTTTTGGCTTCTTTCCCTGTTTTTTGTCCCTGCCTCTCCACTCTGATTGTCTGATTCTGACTCAGCTGCCTTCCCTTTGTCCCTGCCGTGCGCACCTTCACCACGCCCTTCACCTTGCCACTTTAGGGGCTGTGATGGTTTGGGGGTTACCCCGCCCCCCCACACTTTTGTATTTGCCCCAGCTAACTCAGACGGACCCTGGGAATATAGATGAAGCAATTTATTTACAGCTAGCAGAATTTACAAGCAGCTATTTACAATATATACAGTTATATACAATTATATACAGAAATATACAAAGGATAAACAATACAAAAGCACAACTCCCCTCCCAGAAACCTGAGTCCCCAGGAGGGGCTCTCAAACCACCCCAACACCTCCCCCCGGCCCTCTCAACCTTACCCCAGTTCTCAGAAAGAAAAGAAGTGCAGCCAAGAGGTTAGGGAGCAAGGTTAGTAGGAGCAGGGTTAATGAGATGTGACCAGGTCCAAGGCAAAAGCAAGAGTGAGAAACAAAATGGAGAAAAAGTCTTTCTTCTTCCCAGAGTTCTCAGCGAGACTGTGAGAGAAGTTGACATCAATTGTTTTCATTTCACTGCCCATTATCGAGTTCTGTTACCAAAACATTCCAGCTTGCTTCAAACTAGCACAATCCACCCCTTGTCTACTTCGCTCAGAGTATCGCTGAGAATTATCTAATCTAATCTAAACCAATATTTACACTAAAATAATATATACAAATTCAGATCACACTTCAATCAGATGTAGGTGATTCAAAAGCTCAGAACAGGGACTCCCAGGTGATGTTGGGTTCGTGCTCACGTACTGTAGATTCTCTCAGTGTTGGGCGCCGATGTTACCTAGAACAGAAAACTCCTAACAGCTTGAATTTAAACTCTCTCAGCTAAGGTTAAATTTCTCTGTGGAATACACTGGATTTCACCATTCTCCTGCATTACCCAGTATGTATGACCAGGACCTTCAGCAGAAACCACCCCTCGGACAGGTTTCCCTTCGCCCGAAGGAGAAAACACCCAAACAGTTTTCCCTAACAGATTCTTTTCACGTACAACAGGAACTTTATCACCGTCTACTGTTTGGACCAAATCTGATTGTGCAGGTCCTGCTCTGTTTACTGAACCTCTACTATTTACCAACCAAGTAGCTTGTGCTAAATGTTTGTCCCAGTTTTTCAGAGTTCCACCCCCCATGGCTTTTAGGGTGGTTTTCAGCAAACCGTTGTAGCGCTCAATCTTCCCTGAAGCTGGTGCATAGTAGGGTATGTGATAGATCCATTCAATACCATGCTCTTTGGCCCAGTTTTTCACAAGATTGTTCTTGAAATGAGTACCATTGTCTGACTCGATTCTTTCTGGAGTTCCATGTCTCCACAAGATTTGTCTCTCCAAACCAACAATGGTGTTACGTGCAGTAGCATGTGGAACTGGATAGGTTTCCAACCATCCAGTGCTGGCTTCTACCATCGTCAGCACATACTGCTTGCCAGAACGTGATCGAGGTAAAGTGATGTAGTCAATCTGCCAGGCTTCACCATACTTGTACTTTGACCATCTATCACCATACCATAAGGGCTTGATTCGCTTAGCCTGCTTAATAGCAGCACAAATGTCACAGTCATAGATGACTTGGGTGATAGCGTCCATGGACAAGTCAATTGACCTATCGCGAGCCCATCGGTATGTTCCATCTCTGCCTTGATGTCCAGATGAGTCATGGGCCCACCGAGCTAAGAACAGCTCACCTCGGTGTTTCCAATCAAGGTCAATGTCAAGTTCAGAGTTGGTATCAACTTGAGCAATCTTAGCAGCTTGGTCTGCCTTCTGGTTATGTTGATGTTCCTCAGTTGCTCTGCTCTTAGGCATGTGTGCATCTACGTGCCGCACCTTCACTGGAGTTTTCTCCAGCCGTGCATCAATGTCCTGCCATAGATCAGCACACCAAATAGGCTTTCCTTTCCTCTGCCAACCATTCTTCTTCCAGTCCTTCAGCCAACCCCATAGAGCATTGGCTACCATCCACGAGTCGGTGTAGAGGTAAAGGATAGGCCAATTCTCACGTTCAGCCACATCAAGAGCAAGTTGAACAGCTTTTACCTCAGCAAACTGACTGGATTCTCCTTCGCCATCTTTCGTTTCGGTAACTCTCCTTGTTGGACTCCAAACTGCTGACTTCCATATTCGCTTGTTCCCAACAAGACGACAGGAACCGTCTGTGAACAAAGCATAGTTCTTTTCCTGATCAGAGAGATCACCATAGGGAGGAGCTTCCTCAGCACGAGTTATTTTCTCCTCTGGAGGTTTGGAACAGTCTGTGCCTTCCGGCCAGTTGGTGATCACCTCCACCAGACCAGGTCGGTCAAGATTACCCATTCGTGCTCGTTGGGTT
Source organism: Pogoniulus pusillus (assembly GCF_015220805.1). Taxonomy (NCBI): domain Eukaryota; kingdom Metazoa; phylum Chordata; class Aves; order Piciformes; family Lybiidae; genus Pogoniulus; species Pogoniulus pusillus. The sequence goes on from NC_087309.1 coordinate 74,168,661, forward strand.
ATCAAAGCCATCCATTTAGACCAGGTTGCATCTGTGGCATGATGCGGTGATGAACCTTTGCCCTTGAACATCCAGTTAAGAACTGGCAGTCTAGGAGCTAAAAGCAATTGTGACTCAGTTCCAATCACTTCAGAAGCTGCTTTCACTCCCTCATAGGCTGCTAGAATCTCTTTCTCAGTTGCAGTGTAATTTGTCTCTGAACCTCTGTAACAACGTCCCCAGAAACCAAGTGGACGACCACGTGTCTCATTTGGAGCTCTCTGCCAAAGACTCCAAGTTGGACCATTGTCACTGGCAGCCGTGTACAGAATGTTTTTAATGTCTGGACCAGATCTCACAGGTCCCAGGCCCACTGCATGGACTACTTCTCGCTTAATTTGATCAAAGGCTGCTTGTTGTTCAGGTCCCCACACGAAATTGTTTCTCTTACGAGTCACATCATGCAGAGGTTTGACAATCTGACTGAAACCAGGAATGTGTAGTCTCCAAAATCCCACCAGACCAAGAAAAGAAAGTGTGTCCTTCTTACTGGTGGGAACAGCCATGGTAGAGACTTTGTTGATCACATCCTGAGGAATGTAACGGCGACCATCCTGCCACCGCACTCCCAGAAACTGAATTTCTTTGGCAGGTCCTTTGACCTTGTCTCTCTTAATGGCAAAACCTGCTTGCAACAGAATGTCAATGATTTTGTTACCTTTCTCGAAGACTTCCTCAGCAGTTTGGCCCCACACAATGATGTCGTCGATGTACTGGATGTGCTCTGGAGCTTTACCTTTCTCCAGTGCATTGTGGATGACTGAGTGACAGATGGTTGAGCTGTGTTTCCACCCCTGAGGCAAACGGTTGAACTGATACTGGATTCCTCTCCAGGTGAATGCAAACTGAGGCCTGCACTCCTTTGCTATGGGAATAGAGAAGAAAGCATTAGCAATGTCTATGGTTGCATACCATTTAGCCTCCTTCGATTCCAGCTCGTACTGGAGTTCCAGCATGTCCGGCACAGCTGCGCTCATGGGTGGCGTCACCTCGTTGAGGGCACGAAAGTCAACTGTCAGTCTCCAGTCGCCCGTAGGTTTGCGCACAGGCCAGATGGGACTGTTGAAAGGTGAATGAGCTTTCTCGATGACAGCCTGACTCTCCAATTGACGAATCAGCTGATGAATGGGCAACAAAGAGTCACGGTTAGTTCTGTACTGCCTATGATGAACAGTTTGAGTTGCAATTGGCACTTCCAGGTCCTCTATGTCATGATGTCCCACAACTGCAGATTCATCAGAAAGTTCAGGTCTAACAGACAATTTCAATTTATCATCCTCAATCTCTACAGATGCTATTCCAAAAGCCCATTTATGACCCTTAGGATCTTTGAAACAACCTTGTCTCAAAAAGTCAATTCCCAAAATGCAAGGCGCATCAGGACCAGTTACAATAGTATGTGTCTTCCACTCTTTACCAGTTAAACTGATCTCAGCCTGTATCTTAGTTAACTCTTGAGATCCACCAGTGATTCCAAAAATAGAAATGGACTCTGTCCCTTTGCAATTAGATGGCAATAAAGTACACTGAGCACCTGTGTCAACTAAAGCCCTGTATTTCCGAACTCTTAAACTGCCAGGCCACCTAATGAATACATTCCAATAGATTCGGTTCTCTCCACTATCCCTTTCCTCCTCCTGGCTGGAGGCAGGGCACCCCTAATGCTGAACATGGCATGTAGGGTGTACACAGTGATTGGTGTTGTTGTGAGAGAAATTGCAACTGTTGGAACAATTGCAGTTGCTCTCGGGAGCTGAAGAAGTGACAGCTACTTTTCTGGCATTATTGCCTCTGTTTCTGCCACTCTGCAGATCCCTGACTCTCTTTGAAAGAGCTGAAGTAGGTTTACCATCCCATTTGTTCATGTTCTCCCCGTATGTGTCACGCAGAAGTATCCACAGTGACGCACGTGATTGCTGCTGTCTGGGTGGAATTTGTCTCCTCCTAGGCTGGAATTGCCTTGCAGGAGGTGGGCGTCTGTTCCTGACTGCAGAAACATTCACCCATTCAGATGATGCAGGAATGGTATCCTTTACCAGATTGGAAATTGAAGTTGTAAGGTCCTCCTTCAGTTCTTTCATGGTATTCTCAAAGCCATCTTTCATGCCCTTTATTTCAGCAGTCATAGTTTGTATGGCACAGATTATACCAGAATGTGACAAGCTGTCCTCAATCTGCCTGAGCTGGTCAGTGAATTCACCAACAGTAAAAGATCTTCCATTATCACTCCTTGCTAGGAACTTACTGGCCAAGATGTTAGCATAGGATGAAGGAGCAAGCTTAATCAGCTTCTTCATGAGACCTGTTCCCAAAGGAATATCGTCAGGCTCATGAGTACCATGATCTCCATAAAGCACTTCCTTCACAGCAAACTCCTTCAGAAGCTTAATTCCCTGCTCAATGGTGTTCCACTTCTTGGCAGCCCATGGCAAATCATCTCGGGAAGGATATCTCATAGCCACAGCCAACAGAAGGCGTGTCCACAAGCTAACCCTACCAAGAGGACTTGCCAGGTGTTTGTCCACTCCACTCTCCTTAGTGAGTGGTCCCAGCTGCTTGGCAGACTTGTCTCCTACCTGCAGAGCATTAGCACCAATGCCACGGCATCTCACTAGCCAGCTTAGGATTGGCTCACCTGATTCCCTTGTGTATTCCTTCCTAACTTCCCTGACCTCTCTGAGTGGATCCTTGGAGCCTTGGATGTCATCTTCCTCCTCTTCTTCCTGTTGTTCTGGTGGTGCCGGGCCTAACACAATCTTCCTCATAGCATTCCTAAACTCATTGGAACCATCCTCTCTCCTGGCAGCTAACCTCACAGCACTCCTCTCACTTGAGTATTGTTGTCTCAGCACATCTACAAGGTCTCGTAGACTAACTGCCTCCTCTTCCTCTTCTTGCTGCTGATCACCAGAGGTCCCCTGCCTTACATCCTCCTGCGAACCACTCTTTGTCTTAGCTTTTGCCTTAGCAGGTGCCAGAAGGGCCTGAGCAGCAACAGACTTGGATGTGTCTGCTGGAGGATTTGAATCATTAGGGGTCTGACTTGGAGCTTGTGAGTTCAGATCTGCCTTGCTTTTAACAGGAGGATTTTGGTTCTGGTCTGCTGGCTGGGGGTTTGAATTGGCTGAGCTGGTGTCATTAGGATTTGGACTGACTGGGCTAGCGTTACCAGCACTAGCAGTATTATTAACATTAGTGGGATTATTTGCCTGTCCTCCTGGGATGCCTGCCAACCCTGACTTGTTTTCATTTTTGCTAGGAACATTCTGATTTTGGGTATTTGCCTGTCCTCCTGAGGCTCCTGCTAAACTCTGCGGCTTGTTTTGGTTATCCTTATCATTGTTTACGTTAGTGGCGGGAACACTGGCTGCGTTCCCAGAACCTACAGAGGAGGGTGGAGAGGCTGGCATGGGGGAAGCCGATAACTGTGTTCCCTTGTTTTGCTGTGGAAGAGACTGCTTCTGAGACACAGAATTTTTCCTAGCTCTTACAGAAACTGGTTTTGAATTTTTCACCAATAATGCCAAAATTAATATGAATATTAAAATCATGAGGCAAATATTAAAAACTGTGAGAAGAAAAACAGTTTTACACGAGCATGTACCTAGGCAAACAGTTGGAATTCCTGTCTTAGGCTGAATAACTCTCATTAGAGCCATATTTAAAGCAGAATTTCCATTGATTGTCACATTATTGACCAGAGCTCCTGTAATGTCCTTGGTAATATTCTCAGAGATATTAAAACCAGCATAACCAAGAATAAAATCACCCCAGCTCCAGAACATATCTGAAACCTTAGCTTTAGCCTTATTATAAGCCAGATCAATGAAATAAGCAACAATTTGAGCTTTTATCCAATTAAATGCCAAGTAAACAAAACCAGACCAGAGCAATGCACCAACCAAATACAATAGCTGCTTGATTAGCTTCATCTTAATTCCCAGAGCTAATTTCCACTCACTGAAATATCTAGCCCCACGTTGGGAAAGCCAATTAATAATGTGATGGTTTGGGGGTTACCCCGCCCCCCCACACTTTTGTATTTGCCCCAGCTAACTCAGACGGACCCTGGGAATATAGATGAAGCAATTTATTTACAGCTAGCAGAATTTACAAGCAGCTATTTACAATATATACAGTTATATACAATTATATACAGAAATATACAAAGGATAAACAATACAAAAGCACAACTCCCCTCCCAGAAACCTGAGTCCCCAGGAGGGGCTCTCAAACCACCCCAACACCTCCCCCCGGCCCTCTCAACCTTACCCCAGTTCTCAGAAAGAAAAGAAGTGCAGCCAAGAGGTTAGGGAGCAAGGTTAGTAGGAGCAGGGTTAATGAGATGTGACCAGGTCTAAGGCAAAAGCAAGAGTGAGAAACAAAATGGAGAAAAAGTCTTTCTTCTTCCCAGAGTTCTCAGCGAGACTGTGAGAGAAGTTGACATCAATTGTTTTCATTTCACTGCCCATTATCTAGTTCTGTTACCAAAACATTCTAGCTTGCTTCAAACTAGCACAGGGGCATACGGAGGTGGAGGCTTTGTCCAGGTCTCTTCCGACCCCCCACCCTCCGCCGCCACATTCCTCGCCTCCCAAATCAACTAGTCCCAGGGGGATTTTGCTGGTACCTGTTCCTCCGTTGGTGGGTCTGGAGGTTTGGGGGGGGGTTGAGGAGGGACGTTTCCCTCCTGATCTTATATCTCAGTGGGACCGCTCCCCCCTGGGGGGTCTGGAGTCTGCGTGACCCCCCTGACTCCCGCTTTTGGAGTGACTAACAGATATTCCTTACCCACCTTCCAAGTTTCCTGCTCCTGCATGGCTGTTTTCAGAGCCTGCTCTACTCTGCCCCAAGCCTTTAGATGTTTTGCACACCCAGCAGATTTCATTTCCTCTGCTAATGCTCGGGTGCACTTATCCCACACCTCTGGGTGGAGAATCTCCACTGGCTGGTCAATGACCCCAATTTGTAAAAGTCTCGCAATAGCAAGAGTAAAATCCCTAACCTTACAATTTATATGCCATTGTTTATGTAACTGAGATACAACCTTCACAAGAGCGTCCATGGTTCTTGGGGTCCCAGAGGTGTCCCTCCTTCTCAAACTCGGCCTGCTGAGCTGATCTTGCAGCTCCGACAGCCGTTCCTGGAGTGCAGGAGTTCTCCCCGGTTTTGGCACCACTTGTTGCCCTTGTGGGGCAAGCAGTGACCTGGTTCAGGAATGAGACAGTGACCAGTTCTTGGCCACTCGTGGCCACAGCTCACACACACCGATGCGGTGGAGAACAAATGGCATTTATTCGTGTACAGTGCTGGGTTATATAGTGTGAAGATAAACATAATTTCCATCTACTTACATCACTACTAAATATTATGGGTTATAGCAGAAAGGAGAGGGGCCCCTGTCTTTCTGTACATCTCGTTATCTTCCAGACGCAAGACCCTAGCTGCCCACAAGCTAAAAGCAATTGTGACTCAGTTCCAATCACTTCAGAAGCTGCTTTCACTCCTTCATTGGCTGGTAATATCTCTTTCTCTGTTGGGGTATAATTTGCCTCTGAACCTCTGCAGCTACGTCCCCAGAAACCAAGTGGACGACCACGTGTCTCATTTGGAGCTCTCTGCCAAAGACTCCAAGTTGGACCATTGTCACTGGCAGCCGTGTACAGAATGTTCTTAATGTCCAGACCAGATTGCACAGGTCCCAAGCCCACTGCATGGACCACTTCTCACCTGATCTGATCAAAGGCAACTTGTTGTTCAGGTCCCCACTCAAAATTGTTTCTCTGACGAGTCTCATCATGCAGAGGTTTGGCAATTTGAATGAATCCAGGAATGTGTAGTCTCCAAAATCCCACCACACCAAGGAAAGAAAGTGTGTCCTTCTTACTTCTGGGAACGGCCATGGTAGAGACTTTGCTGATCACATCCTGAAGAATGTGATGGCGACCATCCTGCCACCGCACTCCCAGAAACTGAATTTCTCTGGCAGGTCCTTTGACCTTGTCTCTCTGAATGGCGAAACCTGCTTGCAGCAGAATGTCAATGATTTTGTTACCTTTCTCAAAGACTTCCTCAGCAGTTTGGCCCCACACAATGATGTCGTCGATGTACTGGATGTGCTCTGGAGCTTTACCTTTCTCCAGTGCATTGTGGATGACTGAGTGACAGATGGTTGAGCTGTGTTTCCACCCCTGGGGCAAACGGTTGAACTGGTACTGGATTCCTCTCCAGGTGAATGCAAACTGAGGCCTGCACTCCTTTGCTATGTGAATAGAGAAGAAAGCATTAGCAATGTCTATGGTAGCATACCATCTGGCTTCCTTTGATTCCAGATTGTTCTGGAGTTCCAGCAAGTCTGGCACAGATGTGTTCATGGGTGGAGTCACCTCATTGATGCACAAATATCTACTGTCTGACACCAGTCTTCATTAGCCTTGCCCTCAGGATGAAAGGTGAATGAGCTTTCTGGATGACAGCCTGACTCTCCAGTTGATGAATCAGCTGATGAATGGGCAACAAAGAGTCACAGTAAGTTCTATACTGCCTGTGGTGTACAGTTTGAGTAGCAATTGGCAGTTTCAGATCCTGTATGTCATGATGTCCCACAACTGCAGATTCATCTGAAAGTTCAGGTCTAATGGAGAATTTCAATTTACCATCCTCAGTCTCTGCAGATGCTTTTCCAAAAGTCCACTTGTGACCTATAGGATCTTTGAAACAACTTTGTCTCAAAAAATCAATTCCCAGAATGCAAGGCGCATCATGACCAGTTGCAATAGTATGTTTCTTCCACTCTTTACCAGTTAAACTTATCTCAGCCTGCAACTTAGTTAACTGCTGAGATCCACCAGTGATTCCAGAAATTATTATAAAGTCTGTGCCTTTGCAATTGGATGGCAATAAAGTACACTGAGCACTTGTGTCAACTAAAGCCCTGTTGTTGTCAAGATGTCTTGCTTGGGTTGATTGGTGGTGTTGTGAGAGAAATTGCAATTGTTGGAATAATTGCAGTTGCTCTCGGGAGCTGAAGAAGTGACAGCTACTTTTCTGGCATTGCTGCCTCTTGTTTCTGCCACTCTGCAGCTCCCTGACTCTCTTTGAAAGAGCTGAAGTAGGTTTACCATCCCACTTGTTCATGTTCTCACCATATTGCTCACACAGAATTATCCACAGTGATGCACATGATTGCTGATGTCTAGGTGGAATTTCTGTCCTTCTGGGCTGGAATTGCCTTGCAGGAGGTGGGCATCTGTTCCTGATTTGAGATACTTGCACCCATTCAGAAAATGCAGGAATGGTATCCTTTACCACATTGGAAACAGAGATTTTAAGATCCTCCTTTAGTTCTTCAATGCTATCTTCAATCTCATTCTTTATCTCTTTCACCTCTGTACCTAGAGTTTTTACAGCAGAGACTAGGGCAGAATGTGACAAGTTATCCTCTATCTGCCTGAGCTGGTCAGTGAATTCACCAACGCTGAGAGACCTTCCATTATCACTCTTTGAGAGAAACCTGCTAGCCAAGATGTAACATAGGATGAAGGAGCAAGCTTAATGAGCTTCTTCAAGAGACCTGTTTCAAGAGGAATGTTATCAGGCTCCTGTGTGCCATGATCTCCATAATGCACTTCCTTCACAGCAAACTCCTTCAGAAGCTTAATTCCTTGCTCAACGGTGTTCCACTTCTTGGCAGCCCATGGCAAATCATCTCGGGAAGGATATCTCATAGCCACAGCCAACAGAAGGCATGTCCACAAGCTAACCTTACCAAGAGGACTCGTCAGGTATTTGTCCACATCACTCTCCTTGGGGAGTGGCCCTAGCTGCTTGGCAGACTTATCTCCTACCTGTAGGGCATTTGCACCAATGCTACGGCATCTCACTAGCCAGCTTAGAATTGGCTCTCCTGATTCCCTTAAGTACTCCTTTCTAACTTCCCTGACCTCTCTGAGAGGATCATTGGAGTCCTGGATGTCATCCTTCTCCTCTTCCTCTGGCTGTCCTGGTTGTCCCTGGCCTAGAAACAGAACTTTCCTAGGAGCACTCTTAAAGTCCTTGGAACCATCCTCTTTCCTGGCAGCCAACCTCACAGTGCTCCTCTCATCAGAGTACTGGGATCTAAGTATATGGGCCAAATCCTGAAGACTATACATCTCCTCTTCCTCCTCTTGTGCATGAGAATTCCCCTCCCCTAAGTCCTCCTTTGAATCACTCTTTGTCAAATGTTTTGTCTTAGCTTTCTCCTTGGCAGGTGTCAAGATGACCTGCGCTGAGACAGATTTTGACGATTGTGCTAGTGGTTTTGAATTATTTGGGGTCTGGCCTGAGGCCTGTGAGTCCGAATCTGCCTTAGGGTTAGGGTTGTTTTCTGCTGCCTGAGGAGTTGAACTGTCTGAATTAGAATTATTAGTTGAAGGAACATCTTGAGTTTGAGTAGTTCCCTGTGTTCCTAGGCATACTGCCATGTTTTGGTTGGAACATTGGCAGCTTTCTCAGAATCTAGGGGAGGAGGTGTAGATTGCTGATTTGTTTACTATTTATCTGGGACACTGGCTGCTTCTTTTTGCTTCTTAAAGGCATCACACTCGAGTTTCTCATGCATAATGCTAAGATTATTGTAAAATCAAAAATTGCAAGACCTAGGAGCACACACAACAGAAATACCACAGTTTGACATGAATAAAATTCAGATCAAGGGTTAGACACCTGTGTCTTAGGTAAGATTACTCTCATTAGGGCTGTAGATAAAGCAGAAGAAGTAATAACTTCCATTTCCTTTAATGTTACTGGTAAGTGCTTCTGTAATGTTACTGGTAAAAGACTCAGTGATGTTGAACCCCATATAGCAAAGGATGAAATCCCCCTAACTCCAAAAAATGGATGTAAGTTTAGATTTGATCTTCTTCAAAATTAAATTAAACAACAGGTAACCAATTTTGGCTTTGATCTAATTGTAAACAAGAAAGCAGAAGACAGGCCACACAATAGCCCCCACTAAGTAAAACAGCTTCATTAGCTTCATTCTGATTCCCAGAGTTAATTCACAAACACGCAAAATCAATTTGCCCCAGGTTGGGTGCCAAAATAAAAGGATGTGATGGTTTGGGTGTTACCTGCCCCACCCCACTTTGGAAATCACCCAAACTAGACTCAGAAGGCTCTGGAAATTTGAATGAAGTTTATATTTACAGCTTAGCAGAATGTACAAGCAGATATTTACAATATATACAGTTATATACAGAAATATACAAGCAAAAGGTAATACAGAAACACAAGAGCCCTCCCAGAAACCTGACTCCCCAGGAGGGGCTCCCAACTGCCTTCCCACCTTCTCCCACCCCTCTCAACCTTACCCCAGTCCCAAAGAAGAATAGAGGTTCGGCCAGGGGGTTAGTAAGCAAAGTGGACTAATCAGAGAAACAGCAGAGAGGCTAAAGAGAAATGAAGCTCAGAGCTCCTCAGCAGATGAGGAAGCAACTCCATTATCTATGTTTTGATTCTTGTTCTTATACCTCTCAGCAAGCCTATGAGTGAATTAGACAACAGTACTGATTGTCTTTCATAGCCTGTGATCTAATCCTTCTCAACAAAACATTCTATCTAGCTTCACACTAGCACAGACAGCTCACAAAAGCAAGGTGGTGGAGTTGCTCTTTACATGAGGGAGCAAGTAGAATGCATTGGTGGGTGAGAGGCAAGTTGAGAGCTTGTGTATGGAAATTAAGGGGCAGGCCAGCATGGGGAGTGCTGTTGTGGGTGTTTATTGCAGACCACTTGATCAGGACAAGGATATTGATGAGACAGCTGACAGCAGCCTCACAATCATGCACTCTGGTTCTCATGGAGGATTTTAACTACCCAGACATTTGCTGAAAGGCCTACTCAGGCAGCCACAGTCCAGGAATTTCCTCCAGTGCATTGATGACAACTTATTGATGAAAATGGTGGATGAACCAACTAGGAGCGGAGTGCTACTGGACCTTATACTCACTAAGAAGGAGGGTCTGGTTGATGTGGTGAAGGCTGAGGACAGCCTTGGCTGTAGTGATCATGGGATTGTGGATTTTGGTATCTTGTGTGGTAGGAAGAGAATACAAAACCTTTGACTCCAGCAGGATCAACTTCAGCCTTTACAATCTATGCCTAGGGGAAGTCTATTGAGACAGGGTACTAGAGGGCAAACGGGTCCAAGATAGTTGCATAATATTCAAGGACCAAGCTCAAGATCACAACATTCCAACACGTAGGAAGTTGAGAAAGGGAGCCAGGCAACTCACATGGTTAAGTAAGGAACTGCTGATCAAACTCATATGGAAGAAGACAGTCTACAAATCATAGAAAGAGGAGCTGTCCACTTGGGTCAAAGGATGTAGTTGGTGGAAGGTTGACCATGAGCCAGTGATGTGCTCTCATGACTGAGAAGGCCAATATCATTCTGGAGTGGATTAGAAGGGGTGTGGTTAGTAGATTGAGAGAGATTCTTCTCCTCTGCCCTGGTGAGGCTGTATCTGGAATATTGTGTCCAGTTTTGTGCCCCTTAGTTCAAGAAGGACAGAGGACTGCTTGAGAGTCCAGTGTAGAGCCACAAAAATGATTAAGGGAATAGAACATCTTCCTTAATAGGGGAGATTGATTGCTCTGGGACTCTTTAGATTGGAGAAGGGGAGGCTGAGGGGTTACTTCATTAATGTTTATAAATATGTAAAGGGTGAGTGCCAAGAAGGTGGAGCCATGCTCTCCTTGGTGACGCCTGGTGACTGGACAAGGGGCAATGGGTAGAAATTGAGGTATAGAAAGTTCCGTGAAAGCATGTGGAAAAAATTTTTCACTGTGAGGGTGACAGAACATTTGAACAGGATGCCCTCCATAGGTTGTGGAGTCTCCTTCTCTGGAGATATTCAAAACCCCAACTGGATGCATTCCTGTGTGGTCTGGTATAGGTGATGCTACTCTGGCAGGGAGTTTGGACTAGATGATCTTTCAAGGTCCCTCCCATCCCCTAACATTCTGTGATTCTGTATGAATTGGCTACAAGAATTGAGGTTGTTCAACCTGAAGAAAAGGAGGCTCTCTAGAGACCTCTTAACTACCTTCCGATATGTGAAGAGGGCCTGTGAGAAAATTGGGAAAGGATCATTTATAAGGACATGTCGTGGTAGGAGGACAGGGAACAGATAAAAGCTGCAGAAGGCAAATTTAGACTAGATATCAGGAAGAAATTCTTTAAAATGAGGATGGTGAGACAGCAGAACGATTTTCTCAGGGAGGTCATGGAAGCCTGCTCCCTGGAGATATTCAAAGCCAGGCTGGATGAAGCCTTGAGCAATGTGGTGTAGTTGAAGGTGTTCCTGTCCATGGCAGGGGCGGGTTGGAACTAGATGATCTTTGAGGTCCCTTTCAACCTAAACCATTCTATGAATCTATGAAAGTTATTTGCCTTTAATTAATACCTCAAATTTATCTACAAAAACATTAAAACAATCATAATAATGCAAGAATAACATAATGAGTAAAAAATGTACCCTTAAGCTTAATAACTTGTGTACATTTCCTCTCTCACCAACCCCAGCTTTTTGACACCAAAAGCACTGATGGTCTCTAGCAGGTCCTGTGGTGGTGATTTAGACAGGTTATAGGTCCCTGATCATCTTACAAGAGGTATATGAGCCCACAAAAACTTTACTTTCAGATGACCAGGAAAGGATTGGCCAGTTGAGGCTTCAGCATAATTATTTGATATATATTTTAATATGCAAATAGAGTTCATTCAAAGGAAGATGAAATACTTCCTCTTCATTAATCATGAAATATCAATATAACATATGAAAAGAGCAAGGGGAAAGGGACTTAGTTCTTTTAAAGATCCAAGTCTATTCAGAAAGGATTAAAGAGTACTGGAATCTGATACATTGTGTTACTCATAAAGGCAGCAACAACTGCTGTCTCATGTGTAGGTATGAACATATCCATTTATATCTAATCAGAAAATGTCTCTCTATAGCTGTATGACTTGTATGTACATAGAAAGTGTCTAACTCTTTATCTGGAATGATTGAGTTTGAATAGACAAAGTTTTGTACAATTTGGCAACATTGCTTAAATGTGCATATATGTACACATAGTGTGAAGAGGAATCTGTGATTAAAATAAGCTGATCTTGCAGCACTGAAATGTTTTTTTTCTATTAATGATGTAGTTGCATTTGTTCGATATCACAGCAAGTTAGATTCTCAAACAAGATCAATTTATTATGTTTCTACCTGGTTCTGCCTTTAAAGTAGGAAAAAATGCATTATTCTATGTTGGTTGTACTTTTCACTACTGATTTTGGGCCCATAGTATGATAAATATAATCAACCCAACACGAAAACTATCCTGTTTTATACAGTACCTCATGTTTTGATAACCCATTGTTTTACCTGTCAAATAATTCCATGAAAAGTGGGATAGAAAAGGCAGAAGAAAAATTTGTTTCCCCTTTTGAACATGGCAGCATTTTTTTAATTTTGAAAAAAAAATGGTTTTATTTTCATGCATTAAATATTCATTTGTTGTACAAACTGGTGTTGACTTTGAATTGTTTCCAATTTTTTCATTACTGCCATGCATAAAAATTGAGCAGTTAAACCAAAACAACACAAATGATCAGTACATGTAACAAACATAACAAAATCACATGAATATATGTTTCATTTCATGTTAAAATGTTTGTGGCTTGGATGCATACTTGTAGGTACAGAACATACTAGGCTTCCCAACTAACTTAGTATTTTATGTTGAAGTATGCATCCCTTTTGTAAGAATTATGAGCACTTAATATTACTTGGTTCATTATTTTCCTTTCAAGAATTTATATTATTTATAACTGTGAGTTTATTTTTGTGAAGAAAAGTGGAAATAAATGCATTCTATTTTTTTTTTCATTTGATATACTCTCATTCAACAAGTCAAACCAAAACAAATAAAAGTAAAATCTTCATTTTTAAAAGACAAGGGGAAAAAAGTTAGAATTGTGTCCATGCTTTGGGTGAACACAACAGATGCTAGTTCTTCCAACCACAGCCCATGACATCAAGTAGTCCTTAAAGACTCTGTGGGAAAGTGGCTTAAAAAATGCCTGGGTTGTCACAATATGGTGTTTGAGTTCGATTACTCATTTTATTTAGGCTCAGTTTCAGGAAATATAAGAAACTTTGAAACATATGAGCCTATATTGCTGTCTTTCCTTCTCTTGCTTCTTCCTTTCATTATCTTCTCTCCACAACCTTTTCCTCATTTCCCTTGACTTTATTCAGATTTCTCATGCTGACATCCATAATGAATAAATTCACTGGTACAGCTAGGAATATATTACTGTTGAAAATTCTCCGCAGCAAAGTTCCCTCAAAATTGCTTATCAGTGACAGATGCCCACTCAGAGATGCAAACCTGTCAAACATAGTCCTTACTTTCCAATCTAGTTTTGCAATACCTGAATGAAAATGGAGGTGGAAGGATGACAACCTTTGCCTCTGAACATTTAAAGTGTTCTAATTACTTTGATTCCCATCCATGCTGATGGAAGTTTTCTTATTCCATGTGCGCTGGGACTCCCCAGCCAGCAAAAATAATACAAGCTTTCATAAGCTCATAGTTTGGACTGCTTTCCTAAATTGATACTTTCAAGACATTCATTCAAGAAAGGAAGGAGACAGGAAATAAGACCCTCAGCCTGTATGAATAGTGTGCCTGGTTCACTCGTGCTCACATACACAGGGTGCAATGTCAGCATTTCCTCTAATTATGGCTTCCATTTTTTTCTTTAGCTTGTTCTGTAAGATAGGAAATTTCTGCTTTAACACAACTAAGCCACATCATTAAACACTTGGCCATTACTCCCATAGGCACAGTGTTTCAGGTGCAATACTAGCATAATTGTTTTGTTAATGGTTTGGAAGGCACTTAGATTATATGCTGGTGAATAGTTGCACAAGACTTCTGCCTTGAAGAAGGCAAGAGGATGAAGATACCTTGATAGTCTTACTTCTTTTATGACTGCGTGGACTTCTTAAAAAATCTAAAATACCTAGTGACTGAAAAATGTTTTGGACACCAGCTTCTCAGTGAGTAGCACTCAATGGCTCAAGGTCCAGATGAAGACTGATGACAAGCAGTGTCCTGTAAGAGTCTAAATGGGATCAGTGTTGTTTGATATTTTCATCAATAACATGGACAGTGGGATCAAGTACACCCTCAGCAAGTTTGCACGAGACACTAAGCTGTGTGGCAGAACTACCAAGCCTGAGGAATGGGATGCACCTCTCCTATGAGGACAGACGGAAAGAGTTGGAGCTGTTCAGTCTGGAGACGAGAAGGCACCAAGGTGACCTTATTGTGGCTTTCCAGTATCTGAAGAGGGCCTACTAGAGAGCTAGGGAGGGTCTTTTTAGGATATTGGGTAGTGAAAGGGCCAGAGGGAATAGAGCAAAGCCGAAGGTGGGGAGATTCAGACTGGAAGTGAGGAGGAAGTTGTTCAGCATGACAGTGGTGAGAGCCTGGAATGGGTTGGCCAGGGAGGTGATTGAGGCCCTATCCCTGGGGGTGATTGAGGTTCCATTCCTGGAGACGTTGAAGGCCAGGCTGAATGAGGCTCTGGCCAACCTGATCTAGGGTAGGGTGTCCCTGCCCATGCAGGGGTGTTGGAACTAGATGATCCTTGTTGTCCCTTTCAACCCTGACTGGTTCTATGATTCAAATATTGCTGCCTTTCAATACTTAAAGGACACTTATAAGAGTGATAAGAACAGATGTTTTAGTAGGGCCTATTGCAATAGAACAGAGGATAATGGTTTCAAACCAAATGAGAGAGTGTTTAGGTTAGACAGAAGGAAGAACATTATTACAGTGAGGGTGGTGAAATGCTGGAATGTGGTTTTCCAGAGATGTGGCAAGTGCTCTGTCCCTGGACATGTTGAAGGCCCAGTTGGACATGACTCCAAACAACCTGGTCTGGTTAAAAAGCTCCTTGCTTACTGCAGGAAGGATGGACTAGATATCTTTTAAAGGTCTCTTTCAGTCCAAAGTATTCTATGATTCTGTGTGTTGATGGAAAAGAATATCAACGCCCTTATACAAAACACAACACAGACCGTGCTTTGAAAGAAGATAGAGGCACAAATGCCTGGTTTACTTAAATTAATTGAGAGACATGCTCAAACCCATGAGTCTGCCAATCAAGTGTGTGCCCCTACTGAGCTGTTTTGTATTTAGTGGGATGGTGTTTTCTCAACTCAGCACTGAGGAATAGCTGTCACTGTGTGTGCTAGTTTAAAGCTAGCTAGAATGTTTTGGTGAGAAAGAATTAGATTACTGATTGTAAAAGGGAAGCAATGGTGATGTCTACTTCACTCCTAGGTTTGCTGAGATGTATAAGAATAAGAACAAAAACAAAAACATAGATAACAGAGTTGCTGTCAGGGCTTTGGGCTGAATTTCTCTCTCTCTCTAACCTAACCTGCCAGCTGTGTGACTAATCCACTTGCTTCCTAACACCCCTGGCTGACCCTCCAATATTCCTTGGACACAAGGCAACATCTGGAGTAAAGTAAAGAGGGGTGGGAGAAGGTGGAAGGGTGGTTGAGAGCCTTTCCTGGGGACTCAGCTTTCTGGGAGGGCTGTTGTGTTTCTGTATTAGCTTTTAACTTGTATATTTCTGTATATTACTGTATATATTGTATATATCTGCTCAAATATATTGTGCTAAACTGTAAGTATAAAAGTATAAAGCTTCATTCAATTTCCAGATCTGGCTGCATCTAGTCAGGGTGATTTCCAAAATGGGGGTGTGAGGGTGTGGGGGGGGGGGGGTGTGGAATAACACACAAACCATCACATCATTATTTTGGCACTCCAATGTGAGGCAAATTAATTTTGAGTGATTGTTAATTAACTCTGAGAATGTGAATGAAGCAATTTTAAGCTATTTTGGTTAGTGTGGGCTGTTGTGTGGCCAGTTTTTGGCTTTTTCTTTTACCATTGGCTGACAGTTCAAATTGCTTACTATTTGTTTAACCTAATTTGGAGAAAGAGTAAAGCAATGTTCTTTGATTTGGGGGACTACATTCTTGGAAGGGTCAGATTTAATACTACTTGTTTTATTATCAGCAATTCAGGAAATGATACATCTACTGGAATTTATTCAACAGCTTTAATGCGAGTAATTTTACCTAAGACCCAGCTACCTAATCCTTGCTCTGAATTTTATTCATGTGATACTGTAGCATTTTTGTTCTGTCTAATCTTAGGGTTTATGATTTTCAATTTTATAATATTTTTTGCATTATGTATGAGAAATTCAGATGTGGTGCCTTTAAAACAAAAAAACAGAAAAAGAGGCACGTGTCTCAGACAAGCAGTAGAGACAATGTAAACTATAACATCAGCTGAGAGGGAGAAAGAGAGAGCCACCACTACACCTCCCACAGATTCTGTGAATACTGCCAAAGTCTCGGTTGTTGACAATAACATCAATAACATGGCAGGCAAACAAAGAACAGAGATAGCTGCTCAAACTTCTGATGTTCCTTCACCTAGTTCAGATCCTCAAGCCGCAGAAACCCCTAACCCCAAGCCAGATTCAAACTCATAGGCCTCAGGTCAGACCCCCAGTAATTCAAACCTGCTAGATGAGTCATCAAAGTCCATTTCAGCTCAAATTATCTTGGCTCCAGCAAGAGAGCAGAGGGGCTTAACACCTTCTTTGCCTCAATCTTCAATAGTGGGACAGGTTGTCTCCAGGACAACTGGACTCCTGAAGTGGCAAATGGAGTCAGGGTCCAGTATAGTCCCTCTGTAATACATGAGGAAGAAGTAAGGGACCTGCTCAGATACTTGAATCCTCACAAGTCCATGGGACCGATGGGATTCATCCTAGGGTGCTGAGAGAGCTGGCAGATGAGTTGGCCAAGTCACTCTCCATCATTTATCAACAGTCCTAGCTCACTGGAGAGGTCCCTGAAGACTGGGAGCTGGTCAATGTGATTCCCATCCACAAGAAGGGTCGAAAGGAGGAACCGGAAAACTACAGACCTGTGAGCCTGACCTCAGTGCCAGGCAAGGTCATGGAACAGGTCATCTTGGGTGCCATCACAAAGCACCTACAGGATGGCCAAGGGATCAGGACCAGCCAGAATGGGTTTAGGAAGGGCAGGTCCTGTCTCACCAACCTGGTCTCCTTTTATGATCAGGTTACCCGCCTGGTGAATGTGGGGGAGGCTGTGGAAGTAGTCTACCTGGACTTCAGCAAAGCCTTTGACACCATCAGCAACAATAAGCTCCTAGCCAAGCTCGCAACTCATGACTTGGACAGATTCACTCTGTGCTGGATCAAGAGCTGGCTGGCTGGCCAATCCGAGAGAGTGGTGGTGAATGGTGCCACATCCAATTGGTAGCCAGTCACTAGTGGTGTTCCCCAAGGATCAGTGCTGGGCCCACTCCTGTTCAACATCTTTATTGATGATCTGGATGAGAGGATTGAGTCCAACATCAGTACATTTGCAGATGACACCAAGCTAGGAGCAGGTGTTGATCCGTTGGAAGGTAGGAGAGCCCTGCAGAGGGACCTGGACAGACTGGATGGGTGGGCAGAGGCCAATGGGATGAGATTTAAAAAGGCCAAGTACAGGGTTCTAAACTTTGGCCACAACAATCCCAAGCAGTGCTACAGGTTGGGGACAGAGTGGCTGAAGAGCAGCCAGGAAGAAAGGCACCTGGGGTTACTGCTGGATAGTAGGCTAAAGATGAGCTGGCAGTGTGCCCAGGTGACCAAGAGAGCCAATGGCATCCTGGCCTGCATCAGGATCAGTGTGGCCAGTAGGATGAGGGAAGTTATTCTTCCCCTGTACTCAGCACTGGTCAGGCCACACCTTGAGTACTGTCTCCAGTTCTGGGCCCCTCAATTCTAGAGAGATGATGTGGTGCTGGAACATGTTCAGAGAAGGATGATGAAGCTGGTGAGAGGCCTAGACCACAAACCCTATGAGGAGAGGCTGAGAGAGATGAGGTTGTTTAGCCTGGAGAAGAGAAGGCTCAGGGATGATCTCATTGTTGTCTACAACTATGTGAAGGGAGGTTGTAGCCAGGTGGGGGTTGGTCTCTTCTCCCAGATAATCAGCAACAGAACAAGGGATACAGTCTCAAGTTGTGCCGAGGGAAGTATAGGCCAGATGTTAGGAGGACGTCCTTGACAGAGAGAGTGATTTGCCATTGGAATGGGCTGCCCAGGGAGGTGGTGGAGTCGCCATCCCTGGAGATGTTCAAGAAAAGACTGGATGAGTTATTGAGTGTCATAGTCTAATTGGCTGCATAGGGCTGGGTAATAGGTTTGACTGGATGATCTTGGAGTTTTCTTCCACCTTTTTGATTCTATTATTCTATGATTCCATGCCATGTTCAGCATTAGAGGTGTCCTGCCTCCAGCCAGGAGGAGGAAAGAGATAGTGGAGAAAACTGAATCTATTGGAATGTATTCATTATGTGGCCTGGCAGTTCAAAAGTTCAGACATACAGAGCATTAGTTGACACAGGTGCTCAGTGTACTTTATTGCCATCCAATTGCAAAGGCACAGACTCTATAAGCTGAAGATGAGCCAGCAGTGTGCCCAGGTGGCCAAGAGAGCCAATGGCATCCTGGGCTGCATCAGGAACAGTGTGGCCAGTAGGTCAAGGGAGGTTATTCTTCCCCTGTACTCAGTACTGGTCAGACCACACCTTGAGTACTGTGTCCAGTTCTGGGCCCCTCAATTCAAGAAGGATGTTGAGGTACTGGAACATGTCCAGAGAAGGGCAATGAAGCTGGTGAGGGGCCTGGAGCACAAATCCTATGAGGAGAGGTTGAGGGAGCTGGGCCTGTTTAGCCTGGAGAAGAGGAGGCTCAGGGGTGACCTTATTACTGTCTACAACTACCTGAAGGGACATTGTAGCCGGGTGGGGGGTGGCCTCTTCTCCCAGGTAACCAGCAATAGAACAAGAGGACACGGTCTCAAGTTGTGCCAGGGTAGGTATAGGCTGGATGTTAGGAAGAAGTTCTTCACAGAGAGAGTGATTTCCCATTGGAATGGGCTGCCCAGGGAGGTGGTGGAGGCACCGTCCCTGGGGGTCTTCAAGAAAAGACTGGATGAGGCACTTAGTGCCATGGTCTAGTTGATAGGATAGGGCTGGGTGATAGGTTGGACTGGATGATCTTGGAGGTCTCTTCCAATCTGGTTGATTCTATGATTCTATGAATCTGCAGTTGTGGGACATCATGACATACAGGATCTGGAAGTGCCAATTGCTACTCCAACTGTGCACCACAGTTGGTACAAAACTAACTGTGACTCTTTGTTGCCCATTCATCAGCTGATTCATCAACCGGAGAGTCAGGCGGTCATCGAGAAAGCTCATTCACCTTTCAATAGACCGATCTGGCCTGTGCACAAGCCTAATGAAGACTGGTAGATTTTCATGCCTTCAGAGAGGTGACTCCACCCATGAACACATCTGTGCCAGACTTGCTGGAACTCCAGAACAATCTGGAATCAAAGGAAGCCAGATGGTATGCTACCATAGACATTGCTAATGCTTTCTTCTCTATTCACATAGCAAAGGAATGCAGGCCTCAGTTTGCATTCACCTGGAGAGGAATCCAGTACCAGTTCAACCGTTTGCCCCAGGGGTGGAAACACAGCTCAACCATCTGTCACTCAGTCATCCACAATGCACTGGAGAAAGGTAAAGCTCCAGAGCACATCCAGTACATCGACGACATCATTGTGTGGGGCCAAACTGCTGAGGAAGTCTTTGAGAAAGGTAACAAAATCATTGACATTCTGTTGCAAGCAGGTTTCGCCATAAAGAGAGACAAGGTCAAAGGACCTGCCAGAGAAATTCAGTTTCTGGGAGTGCGGTGGCAGGATGGTCGCCGTCACATTCTTCAGGATGTGATCAGCAAAGTCTCCACCATGGCCGTTCCCAGAAGTAAGAAGGACACTCTATCTTTCTTGGGTGCAGTAGGATTTTGGAGACTACACATTCCTGGATTCATTCAAATTGCCAAACCTCTGCATGATGAGACTCGTCAGAGAAACAATTTTGAGTGGGGACCTGAACAACAAGTTGCCTTTGATCAGATCAGGTGAGAAGTGGTCCATGCAGCGGGCTTGGGACCTGTGCAATCTGGTCTGGACATTAAGAACATTCTGTACACGGCTGCCAGTGACAATGGTCCAACTTGGAGTCTTTGGCATAGAGCTCCAAATGAGACGTGGTGGTCCACATGGTTTCTGGGGTCGTAGCTACAGAGGTTCAGAGGCAAATTACACCCCAACAGAGAAAGAGATATTACCAGCCAATGAAGGAGTGAAAGCAGCTTCTGAAGTGATTGGAACTGAGTCACAATTGCTTTTAGCTCCTAGATTGCCATTTCTAAACTGGATCTTCAAGGGTTATGGTTCATCACTGCATCATGCCACAGATGCAACCTGGTCTAAATGGATGGCTTTCATAACCCAATGGGCAGAAATGGGGAATCTTGATCAACCTGGTCTGATGGGGGTGATGACCACTGGCCGGAAGGCACAGACTGTACCAAACCTCCAAGGAGAAAATAACCTATGCTGAAGAAGCTCCTCCCTGTGGTGATCTCTCTGATCAGGAAAAGAACTATGCTTTGTTCACAGATGGTTCCTGTCGTCTTCTTGGGAACAAGATGGAAGTCAGCAATCTGGAGTCCTACCAGGAGAGTAACTAAAGCAAGAGATGGTGAAGGTGAATCCAGTCAGTTCACTGAGGTAAAAGGTGTCCCAGTTGCTCTTGATGTGGCTGAACGTGAAAATTGGCCTATCTTTTACCTCTACACCAATTTGTAGATGGTAGTCAATGCTCTATGGGGTTGGCTAAAGGACTGGAAGAAGAATGGTTGTCAGAGGAAAGGAAAGCTTATTTGGTGTGCTGATCTATGGCAGGACATTGATTCACGATTGGAGTGAATTCCAGTGAAGGTGCAGCGGGTAGTGGATGCACACATGCCCAAGAGCAGAGCTACAGATACATCTGCGACTCTACAACATCGACTGCCACAGAGAACCAACAAAGACGTGGCACACATGTGCTCTCCTGTGACTGTGGTGTTTGACTTTTGGGTTTTTGAACATATGACTTACTGTCGCTTGCAGAACAGGTGTTTGGAATTGTTAGTTGAGCTTGGGTGGTTAGCTTTTCAGACTATTGCCACTAGCAAAAAGGCTCTAACAGATGTATTCTCTTTTAACTTTAGCATTATTGATTTGCACCTGTGTTATTGACACCTGCGCCAAACACAGCCTATGCGAGATCAGGCTGCTCAAAAGAAAAAAAAAAGGGGAATTGTGGGAGAATTCTCCTGCTAGCAGGACATGAGCTGGTAAACATGAGAACCCGTGCTGGGAGGTGTCCTAGAGCCTGCTTCTGGCTCAGGAAGCTAAGCTGTAAACTGTGAGCAGCCCTCACACACCTGCAAGGGGCTGGGCCAGCCAGCCCCCTGGAGTGGACACCACAGGTTGTTTTGGTACAGGGCAACCTATCTGTACCTTACACATAACTCTGAGCCAATCTGTACTGTCCGCTTGTGCCATCCACAAGCTGATGGTGCACGCCTTTCCTGAAGTACTATATAAAGCATTGCATTGCCCTAATAAAGCGTACTGCATTGCTAGCTGCTGAGTCGACTCGTCAGTACCCCAATCTCGCCTCCACCAGCTTCCTGTGACCACAGAGGAGGATACTACCTGTGCTCCCCCTTCCTTGACCAGTTGACCCAAGGCCCTGAAGTCTGTCTTCACAGCCCTGAGTTTTCATCTTTCAAGGTGATTTTTGCCTATAGTTAATAATGGATAATAGTCTGTGGGCTGTACCAGCCTAGGCAGCTTTCTTACTACATCTTTATCTCAGACCCTGGGAGACAGCAGATTTCCCTCTGAAGTGAATCAGGCCTGCATATTGGGCCTCCTGTTCTCTTGAGAAGGGAGTCACCTATAACAATCACTCTTCTCTCTTTTTTTTCTAAAAGATGTTTGGATGCTGGGATTTGGCTTCCTTCATCTTGGGAGTACTTCCAAGCCAGAAGAGTCATTTTCTTAATTGGCTGGCTGCACTTGCAGAGTGTCATACCTGCTCTGCAAGGGAACTGGGAAGTTGGGGCAATAACTAAGGCAGCATTCCTTCCATGCTGGGCAGGAGCATGTTGCCATTGTCCCCTGTCAAGAGGCTGGGGAGAGTAGGGCAAGGTTGGAGTTTGCTTGCTGCCTTGACTATGGACTTGCCCCCACTCCCTCTTTTCCTTTAGGTTGCTGTCTTTAGTCTGGAGAGGAAAGGATACAGAGGATAATTGATTCTCAGTATTTTTTAATGGATGTTTGCAACTCTTCTTCACCCCCAGAGGTGGGTCCAAACCTTACTCCAGGTGTAGTGCTTAGCCCCCTGCCATTTACTATATAGCCCACTATAAAAACAGAGGAACTTCCTGATTTGTTCTCTCTTGGCCTGCCTCCGCGTCTGACAGCACCATCCTCCTGTTCCTGGTGGTGTTTGTTTCACCACGTGGCCATCAGTCCATGAGACAGACAAAACCCACTGCCATCAATCTGGTTATATATATATATATTTTATCTTGTTTTCCCCTCCCTCTACCTCTTTGTAACTCAACCACCTCAAATACCTTTTATTTATTGTTAAAGTTTTCTCTTTTAACTTCCAAATCAAAGTGAAACTATTTATTTGGGTGTGTTTTACCTTTTCCTCTCTACATCTAATTCCTTTTCTTTAAAAAAGAGGGGGAGAGGGAAAGGCGTCCTAAAAATTGTTATTGGTTCTATTAACTATGTTTGAGTCTCCAGAAAATTTAAACTAGAACTGAGACAGGCATGGAGCTTTGAATTTGTTGGCTGAAACAATAATGCTAGTGCCTATCAGCCAGTTTAATTTTCAAAATAATGTATTTAATAGGGAGATGATTCAGAAGACATGCCTTTTCATCTCTGACTCTCCACTGTGAGGAGCATCCCATTTGCAGCTTGTTTAACTGGGAACCACAGTGGCCATGTGTTTGCAGCTTGCACCAGCAGTTTAGCAAGTTTTCCTCTTCTTCCCTCTTCCTGGAATATTTTGTGTTTCACCCTTCGCATTTTAATCACAGTTTTTTAAAGCATCTTTGTACAGGAAGCTTACTCAGGGATCAAGGCATTCTGAGTATATATGCTGGAGTTAATGCTAAGCCTCCATAAGCATAGTTAGAATTCTTCCTATTTTCATGTTCCTATTTTCCAAGTTCTGATTAGTTAAACTGTTTAGTTCTGTATTAGTAAATATCCTTTGTGCAGCTACTTCCTGTCAACCAAAAAACCCCAAAAGAATCTTGGGAATGTTCCAATTTTTAAAAGGATTATTAATAAAACATATTAATATATAAATTAATATTAATAATTTACATTAGATTATTAATTTCCACAACATAGCCGCTGATGTTAATGACAACAATGTGACTTATTTTGAAAGGATCTGGCCAAGAATTTTACTCTTTATATTGTGATTGGTCTGATGTTTGCTATTGAGTTCTAAGAAAAATCCACAATTTATTTACCTTAGAGTTCATGTTCCAGTATTTCATAACCTTTCATTAAACCCATGTGTCTCTCTTATCATTTGCCTTGTTCTAATCACATCTAAATGTGTACAGTGCAGTGTCTTGCCAACTGCAACTCACTCAACAGGTATTAAGTGATTGCTTTCCTTTGTGACTTCTAAGCTCTTCATAATTTTGCTTTCTGCCAACCATCTGCTAATACAGTTCCTTTTGTAGAATGAATTTTAATTTAGAAATTCCCAATTACAAAATGTGTGTTAGACTTTATTGTATCTTGCACATGAACGCGAACTGACTAATGCATTTAAAAAAAAGGCAGGTCATACCATGTGTTAATGTATAATGACACAACTCCCCTAGATCAAGAGAGAGTTAAACAATACTGCTGTAGACTCAGACCTCCAGCTGCTGGCAAATAAAAGTCAAGGTACCACATTTATCAATGTGGCTGAGCAACTTGAATCTCCAAATCTAATGTGCCATTTTTTTTGCCAGAGGCTCAGCAAGTACTCTTCTTTCCTTGAACATATGATCTACTGATGGCTTGTAGTTCAGCAGAAAAAATTCACACATTAGAAAGGTGTTTCTTTCCTCTTTTTCTATATTTTTTTTCTATAAAAAAATTCCAAGAAAAGCAGAATATAGAGAATGTGTATCATCTGATTGGTGGGATAGAATGTGACAGAAGGAAGAGGGAAACTGATAAATATGGGGAAAACCAACAAGCAAAATGCAAACAAGGAGAAAAACATTAAATATTAGAAAATTATGTTGCAAAGAAATTATTAATTAAGGCAATTTGTTGTGAGAAGTTTGGAGGTAGTATTGAAGTTAATGCTAGTTTAAAAAGCCATTTACAATGCTTAGTTAGAAATATTGAAATAAACTGTGATAGAATATGTGAGTCTTGAAGTTCCTTCCAGGTTTGTCTCATTACAATACTTGGCAGTATTTACAGCACATGACAAAGATCTAGGGAAACTACAGAAAGTTAAAGAGCATTGATTTTTTTTTTTTTTTTTTTTAATGCAGAAAGTCTTGTAATCTGCTAATCTCCTTTTAATCTCCTTTAATGAAACTCAGTCCATGATATCAACTATGTAAAGGGCTGCAGACAGAGAATAAAATGGAAGGCAAGAATAACTGTCACTGTCATTCTTTCAATTGCACATTTATATATATATTGGTGCAATCCCCTTCCTTTTTATAGTGTTTGTTATTCCATGTGTGTAAAGAATTGTGTATTCTATTAAATAAATTCTTTTAACATCCCGTAATTTAATCTTCATGCACATTTGATACTATTTTGCTCAGTTAGCTTGAGGCTAGTTGCAAAATGAGTAATGTTACTTAGCTCCAAGGCGAGCTTTACTTGTAGTCTCATTTTGAAGGGAAGGAGAATTTAGTTTGCCCAACTTTGCCTCAGATACTGTCTCTAGTTTCAGGAAATCAGGTATGAAAGGCCTTTTCTTTTGTATCTGATTTTCCAAGAGGAGTTTAATTAGGAAAACCAACGCAAGTGGAATCTGCTATTTTGCCTTTCCTTGCATGGAGAATAGAGGCAATCAGAACAAAGACAAATCACACAGTGTTGGAGTATTTGTTTTGTGATTGTTTGCTTGGTTTGTTGTTTGTGTTTTGGGGTTTTGAGGGGTGGTGGTCAATTTAATTTTTTTTTTTTAATCTTTGTTTCTTTTTTTGTAGTTTGTATCATTAATTTTGAAGTGACTTAAGTATTACATATATGGGGGATGAGTGATGTTCATACCATCCTGCCTTTTTCCAGTTTCAAAATTAAAGTGTTTGCTGGAGCAAAGTATTGGTGTTCATATTGTCACATGAGAGGCTTCCTGCTTCAGTTGCTGCTTTTTGGTTCCATTTTTTTGGATGTCAGCTTTTTTTCCACAGGGATGGTGGTTATATATGTGGAAGTCAGATAGCATGCTGGTTTTGCTCTTCCATTTTACATTGGATTTTTCTTCTGCTTTCCTGTATTTCACTGTGGTCTTGGGGTTTTTTTGTCTTTTGTCTGTTCTTTTTTTTTCCCCTGCAAGTAGGGTAAACTAAGGTAATTGTGTAGTATATTATATTAAACTGTTAACTCTTTATCTCAACTCACTGTTTTTTTCTGTGTTACTTTCCATCACTTCTGTGCTGGGTGGTGTAGAATAGGCAGGTGAACCTATTTACCATGTTTTAACCTATTAGAGGTGTGCAGCTAAGCTAAATAAATGAGACTAGTTCTATAGAATTATGCTAGGGATGTGACCTATCTTAGAAAGTTACTAAGTGCTAAGCAGCTGAGCATGCTTCTCATAGTGATTCCAGAAGCTCAAGCAGAATGCTCCAAGATGACTGATTCTGTTTTCTTGACAGTCTTGATTGTGAACAAGGACTTAGAAGAGAGCAGAAAGTCTGGTCACTGGCAACCTTCTGTAATTCTCACATGAGACAGAACTGAGAGCTGGCCACATGCAGCATCCATCCAAACAGTACAACAAGCAGAGGACTGTGTCATTTTAATCTAGTAATACCTAATGTCACTGGCTCACAACACAGCAGCTTAGTTCCCATAACTCCAGTATTTAGGTAGACCTTTTCCATGTTTCCTTTTTCTAAATGTTATTTTGCCGTTAAAGTAAAACATATATTCAAGAATACTGACAAGAAAAATCAAATTAAATTTTATTTTTGTAAAATGTCTTTTGCTGTCATTTCAGATAACAAATTTGGGAAGGTGAATAGTCATTACAAGTTTTTGTCCTATACTGATACACTAGCTTCTTACTAGGGAAATTCAGTCTAAGTAAATGTAGTGGTTCTGGGAGTAACCCACTGCCACCTCCCCCTCAAATCAATTCACCCAGACTAGACTAAGCCAACTGGAAGTTAAAAAATGAAGCTTTATATTCATAGCTTAGCACAATATACAAGCAGATATTTGCAATATATTACAGACACTTACAGCTATATAGAGTAGTATACAAGATAAAGTAATACAAGAACGCAATACCCCTCCCAACAATCAGAGTGCCCAGGAGGGGCTCGCAACCACCTTTCCACCTTTTTCACCCCACCCTTTATCCCAGAGTCTTTCTTATGTGCAAGGTGAGTCAGAAGAATTGGCAAGGAAGTTTAGAAGTAAAATGATTAGCTGGGTTATGTGCCGAGTCAAGCGGAAGCAGTTAATATGGCAGAAGCCAGGGAGAGACACTGCCTTGTCTATGTTTGTGTCCCTACTTTTATATGTCTCAGCAAACCTATGAGTGAAACAGACATAACTTTATTTTCCTTTCCACAGCCAGTAATGTAATTTCTCTCATTAAAATACTCCAATAAGCTTCAAACTAGCACAGTCAGTTTGAATGTTTCAACAGAATTATCTTACTTTTGCCAGTCATTTGTCTAATAGCTAATAGTGAAATCATTATTAGCCCAAAGAAGCAAGTTCAAACAAAGGGAACTGCTCCATCTAGAGTTCCATTTTGCACACAAGGTTATTAAATATTTAAATCAATTATTTTGCTGACTGTCATGACCTTTAACATTAGATATCTCTAAATTTGTTGCTGAAATAGTTTAGGGAAAATAAATCTTCCAACAACCTTAAGAAAACAGTGGTTTGTGTGATCTAGTGGTCTCAAACTCATAAATATCTGAGGAAGTTATGCAGAAAACAAAAGACAGCAAGTTTTGCAGTAGTGTACCACAAGAAAAATGTTTTCTCCAGAGGTAAGGTGCTCAGATTCTGATTTAAAGCATGAATATGATAATTCTTGCAATTTTATCAAAGCTTATCTAAATCCAATGTATATTTCTGCTAATACTTATTTCATAAAGAACTTCCTGTAACAGTGAGCTTCACAGAATACAAAAGTATAACCTAAAAGTATACTGAAATATATATCTATAGTTTGTATTTTAACCTACTCAAAGTGCTTTACGTTTTGTATTAAAAATATATATGCATGTATGTGTGTATATATATGTCTTGGGTTAAAATGCAGGTTCCCAGAGACTCTAATAAATTTAATAGACCCAATGACAATTTATAGAATTTATAGAGTGCCCTCCCCTCTTCCCCCTCCTTTTCCCAAAAGGCAGGGAGAGAGAGAAAGGTAGGGACACCCAAATAAATCAATCTCACTCGATTTGCAAATTAAAAAGGAAAAGTTTAACAATAACTTAGAAAAGGTATTGGAGGTAGGAAAGTTTACAAAGGATAAGGAAGGGAAAACCTCAAAATACAAACAGGGATGGATACAACCCGAGTAATGTGATGGTGTCTCTGCCTTGTGGCTGCCACGTGGTGTGCTGGTATGCAGTATGAGTGTGTGGGTCAAGAGGGAGCGCAGGAAAAAGAGAGTGAGGAGCAGGAAGTGCTCCTCTTTTATACCACAGGAAGTGGGGGGGAGTGGGCTAACCATCACCTGGAGTGTGGCCCACCCCTGGGGAGGGGCCAAGACCCCTAGGGTCAGGTTCAGGGTTACTCCCCCAGGAGTGTTAACCCTATACATTCCACTCCTTGGTTAGACCACTTCCACCTTCCTACAAACAGTCTTCTTCTCCAAAAATGGGAAAAAGTGTCCACGGGTTAAGAGTTCTTGAAGTCCTTCTTGGTCCCCGGCTGTATCCCAAGGCGATGTGCTCCTCTGGTCCGGTGCAGGTTGGTGAGGTGTGAGCAGGACAGGAACATAAGAAAATTCAGTGAAACAGGAACAGTTCTTGTTGGGACTCAGGAAAGGGTCTTTTCCCTCTGTGAAGAAAAACATCAGGAACAGTCTCTTGGTGTCTGGCATCAGGGGAACAGGTGTAGATGAGATGGCTGTAGACATCTTCTGGAGGGAAATCAGGAACAGTCTCTCACTGCAGGGCATCACTGATGAATCAGATGCAGGGTTCTGGTTGGACGCCTCGTTGTGATGAGATGCTGTAGGACTCTAGATAGCTGCTGCTGTGATGTAGGTTCTGTTGGACGCCGTGTAGTGGTGAGGGTATAACTACAAAAACAACTTGTAACCCCTTATGAACTATAATACAAGTATTACACAACTATGATACAACTATGATACAGCTATGATACAACTATGATACAAGATAATCTGAAAATACCTGGAACACATGGAATCAACTCTGAGATTTCAAAACCTTCTCAGCTAAAGAGAGATTTCTCTGAGGGACACACTTGATAGTACCAGTTTCCAGCATTACCCAGTATGTGTGACCAGGACCCTCTGCAGATACCACCCCTTTGATAGGTTTTCCCCCACCAGAGGCAGCCACAACCCACACAGACTTTCCCAGTAGATTCCTTTCACAGACTACAGGAACTCCATCTCCCTCAACTATGGGCAGTAGGGCAGACTGAG
Organism: Pogoniulus pusillus; assembly: GCF_015220805.1. Lineage (NCBI taxonomy): Eukaryota > Metazoa > Chordata > Aves > Piciformes > Lybiidae > Pogoniulus > Pogoniulus pusillus. Next base: position 74,197,704 of record NC_087309.1, read on the forward strand.
CAAGACCAGCTCTGTTAACTGATCCCCTGCTATTCACCAGCCAAGTGGCTTCTGCAAGGTGCTTCTCCCAGTTTCTGAGAGTTCCACCTCCCATAGCCTTCAGGGTGGTTTTCAGCAGGCCATTGTGTCGCTCAATCTTTCCTGCAGCTTGTGGGTAGTATGGGATGTGGTAAACCCATTCTATCCCATGCTCTTTTGCCCAGTTGCTTACAAGGTGGTTCTTGAAATGGGTCCCATTGTCTGACTCAATTCTCTCTGGGGTACCGTGTCTCCACAGGATGCGGCTCTGCAGGCCCAGAATGGTGTTAGGGGCAGTAGCATGAGGTACTGGGTAGGTTTCCAGCCACCCCGTGCTTCCCTCCACCATGGTTAACACATACTGCTTGCCACTGCGAGACCGAGGCAGAGTGATGTAATCAATCTGCCAGGCCTCCCCATACCTGTACTTTGACCACTGTCCCCCGTACCACAAAGGCTTCATGCGCTTAGCTTGCTTTATGGTGGCACAGATGTCACATTCATGGATAACCTGAGTTATGGCCTCCATGGATATGTCCACGGATCTGTCTCGGGCCCATTGGTATGTGGCATCTCTTCCTTGGTGACCAGAAGAGTCATGTGCCCACCGAGCTAAGAACAGTTCACCTTTGTGCTTCCAGTCCAGGTCAATCTGGCAGATGTGGGCAGCCAGGTCAGCTTGGTGGTTATGCTGCTGTTCTTCAGTGGCTCTGCCCTTTGGGATGTGAGCACTGATGTGTCGGATTTTAACTGGTAGGTTGTCCAGGCGTGCAGAAATGTCTTGCCAGAGGTCAGCAGCCCAAATAGGCTTCCCTTTTCTCTGCCAATCATATCTCTTCCACTCCTTCAGCCACCCCCATAAGGCATTTGCTACCATCCATGAGTCGGTGTAGATGTATAGCATTGGCCACTGCTCTCGTTCTGCAATGTCCAGGGCCAGCTGGATGGCTTTCACCTCAGCATACTGGCTGGATTCACCTTCTCCATCTCTTGCCTCTGCAACCCTGCGTGTGGGGTTCCAGACGGCAGCCTTCCATCTCCGCTTGCTGCCTACCAGGCGGCAGGATCCATCTGTGAAGAGAGCATATGCCTTTTCCTCCTCAGGAAGGTCACTGTATGGGGGGGGGCTTCCTCGGCACGGGTCACTGCCTTCTCTTCTGATGGCTTTCCAAAGTGAGTGCCCTCTGGCCAGTTGGTGATGACCTCTACAATGCCTGGGCGCTCGAGAGTCCCCATCCTAGCCCTCTGAGTTATCAGAGCCATCCACTTACTCCAAGTGGCATCTGTGGCATGGTGCGGAGTTGAACTCTTCCCTTTAAACATCCAAGTCAGGACTGGAAGCCTTGGAGCTAAAAGGAGTGGTGACTCCGTCCCAGTCACCTCAGAGGCAGCTCTGACTCCCTCATAGGCAGCTAGGATTTCTTTCTCTGTGGGGGTATAGTTGCTCTCTGAGCCTTTGTATGCCTTGCTCCAGAACCCGAGTGGGCAGCCTCGTGTTTCATCAGGAGCTTTCTGCCATAGGCTCCAGCTAGGACCATTCTCACCGGCTGCTGTATAGAGAATGTTCTTAATCTCTGGGCCGGTTTGAACTGGTCCCAAGGCCATGGCATGGACCACCTCTCGTTTGATCTGGTCAAATGCCACCTGCTGCTCAGGTCCCCACCCAAAGTTATTCCTCTTTCTTGTAACGCCAAAGAGGGGTTTCACAATTTGACTGTACCCGGGAGTGTGCATCTTCCAAAAGCCCACGAACCCCAGGAAGGATTGTGTCTCCTTCCGATTAGTGAGTTCCACCATAGTGGCCACTTTATTCACCACATCCATAGGGATGTGGCTTCGGCCATCCTGCCATCGAACTCCCAGAAACTGGATCTCTCTGGCAGGCCCTTTCACTTTGCTTCTCTTAATGGCAAAACCTGCGTCCTACAGGATATTAATGATCTTCTCACCCTTCTCGAAGACCTCCTCTGCTGTCTCACCCCATACAATGATGTCATCGATGTACTGCAGATGTTCCGGAGCTCCACCCTTCTCCAGTGCAGTCTGAATGATGCTATGGCAGATTGTAGGGCTGTGCTTCCACCCTTGAGGCAGTCTGTTCCAGTGGTACTGGACTCCTCTCCAGGTGAAGGCAAACTGTGGCCCACATTCTTCTGCAATGGGGATGGAGAAGAAAGCATTAGCAATGTCGATTGTGGCATACCATTTGGCCTCCTTCGTTTCCAGTTCATACTGCAGCTCCAACATATCAGGCACGGCTGCGCTGATTGGAGGAGCCACCTCGTTCAGGCCTCGGAAATCCACCGTGAGTCTCCACTCCCCCGTCTCCTTTCACACTGGCCATATCGGGCTGTTGAAGGGTGAGTGGCTCTTGCTGATGACAAGCTGCTGCTCGAGGCGGCGAATCAGCTGCTGTATGGGTAGCAGGGAGTCTCTATTGGTGCGGTATTGCCTGCGATGAACTACACGAGAAGCAGTGGGTAACTTAACATCTTCCACCTTGTGGGTACCAACCACGGAAGGGTCATCTGACAAACCAGGCATGATAGACAGCTGCTCTTTGTCTGCAGTCTCTACAGCTGCTATGCCAAAAGCCCACTTGTTCCCCTTCGGATCTTTAAAGTACCCTTCCCGGAGAAAGTCGATCCCCAGGATGCAAGGTGCATCAGGGCCAGTTACTATGGTGTGCTTCTCCCACACATTCCTGGTGAGGCTTATCTCAGCCTGCAGCACAGTCAACTCCTGAGACCCCCCTGTGACTCCTGCAATTGTAATAGTTTCTGTCCCCCTGTGGCTGGAGGGGATCAGAGTGCATTGGGCACCGGTGTCTACCAATGCTCTGTACTTCTCGGCTTCAGAAGTGCCAGGCCATTTCACAAACACGTCCCAATATACTCTGTTATCCCTGGCCTCCGCCTGGCTGGAGACAGGGCACCTCTAATTCTGAGCAGTGTGACCACATGAGGCACATGGACCTGAGTTACTGGCTTCACCACCCCTTGAGCGAGAGGGCTGCCTGCGGGACACTGGGGCAACCCCTCTTCTGGAGGAGTTATTCCCTGTGTTTGTCCCCTGCAGTTCCCTTACTCTGGCCCATAGAGCTGAGGTGGGCTGGCCATGCCATCTGTCCATGTTTTCCCCATGCTCACACAGTATTCTCCAGAGTGAACCCCTGTGTGTACCCTGTCTGCTCTGGGCTGGTCTCCTGTGAGGAGGAGGAGGAGCACGGCGGCGTGTGCTTCTGACAGCTGAGACTTGCACCCATTCTGAAGGTGAAGAGCAGTCGTCCTCTGCCTTCTGCAGTTCAGAGAAAGAGGCTTTTAGCTTATTCACTTCTTGAGTGAGGGTCTCTACAGTGGCAATTAAGGTTTTCCTCGACAAACTGTCTTCAAACTGTCTTAGGTCATTCACAAACTCCCTGATTGTGGGAAGGTTGTTGGGGTCTCTGCCCAGCAGCAGTGCTCCCAGTGTAGGGGCATATGTGGAAGGGGCACACTGGGTCAGTTTCTTTAAGAGGGCTGGCTTCATGCGGACATCATCAGGGTCCGAGGGCATCTGGTCGGCTCCATAGATTATCTCTTGTACAGCTATTTGCCTCAGGTATGAGATACCCTGTTCCATATCTGTCCATTTAAGGGGATGGAAAATCATGTCATCCTTAGTCGGGTACCTGTACCTCACAGCTCTCAGAAGCCTGGCCCAAAGTGAGTGGGTACCATTGAGCCTTCCCAGCTCCGTATCCACACCTCCATCCCTCGACAAGGATCCCAGCTGCTTTGCCTCCCTCTGATCTAGGTCCACGGTTTCTGCTCCTGCATCCCAACATTTCAAAAGCCAGGCTAAAAGGGACTGTCTGTTTGCCCTTGCATACTCCTGCCTTGTGTGCCTGATTTCCTTTCTGGGCGTGGAGCTGATAAGGATAACTCCATTATCAGGTCCATTTCCAGCTGGTTGCTGTTGCTGGGGGGTGCTGGTTCCCGAAGAGGTCCCTTGCCCTGGATCGGTGTCTGTGGGAGGGTTCAGGTTTCATCTGACTTGCCGCGTGGTGGTAATTGGAGCCAGATGGAGGGGGCTGGGCTGTGGGGGCAGGGTCCGGAGGCGGAGTTCGGGGCGGAGCCGCGCTAGGGGCGGTGCCTGTGCTCGGGGCTGCCTGACCAGTCGGACTGGTCTGACCTGTCGCCCACCCCCATCAGCTGCAGCTCAGGCAGTGTGCACCACCCCTCCCCCTAAGCATCCCAATGGCAACGCCTACCCGGGGTCTCCACGTGTTCCAGCTCAGAGCTACATTGTAAATTCCCCAAACTACATTTAAACACAGTGAAATAACAGTTACCCAGTGCCATTTCTCCCCCAAAATATCTGGAGCTTCTCTGTCCCAATACATATACTCAGATTGATTCCATGTTCCAGAAACATTTCTAAACACAGTTAGATTACTCACAGAATTCAGGAAATAGGCATAGACCCGGACAGGCAAATGCTTAGAATATTCCCAGACCGTATCAATGACAATCCAGAAGACATGGTAACTTATAAACTTTAACAGCCAGGACCAAAACAGCCATGCAAAAGCATGAATGATTAAGACTCTCAGAATATCCTTTTTTTTTTTTTTTTAAACTTCCAAATCTTCTCTGAAAGAATTCTTTCTACCTAGCCCCACGTTGAGATGCCAAATAAATTGTCTTGGGTTAAAATGCAGGTTCCCAGAGACTCTAATAAATTTAATAGACCCAATGACAATTTATAGAATTTATAAGTGCCCTCCCCTCTTCCCCCTCCTTTTCCCAAAAGGCAGGGAGAGAGAGAAAGGTAGGGACACCCAAATAAATCAATCTCACTCGATTTGCAAATTAAAAAGGAAAAGTTTAACAATAACTTAGAAAAGGTATTGGAGGTAGGAAAGTTTACAAAGGATAAGGAAGGGAAAACCTCAAAATACAAACAGGGATGGATACAACCCGAGTAATGTGATGGTGTCTCTGCCTTGTGGCTGCCACGTGGTGTGCTGGTATGCAGTATGAGTGTGTGGGTCAAGAGGGAGCGCAGGAAAAAGAGAGTGAGGAGCAGGAAGTGCTCCTCTTTTATACCACAGGAAGTGGGGGGGAGTGGGCTAACCATCACCTGGAGTGTGGCCCACCCCTGGGGAGGGGCCAAGACCCCTAGGGTCAGGTTCAGGGTTACTCCCCCAGGAGTGTTAACCCTATACAATATATATATATATATGATTCCTTTATTGTCTTTCCCATGATTTTTTTTTTCCCCACTGGTTAATATGTATTAATAATAGTCTTTTTTTATTGTCATAGATTGAATTGAACCTACTGCAGTTATTCATGCCATGCCACAGTCAAGCCAGCTTCAAAAAGTGAAAGTGCCAACTGGAGTAAAGTATTATGGGGCTTGAAAATCACATTTCAATGTGAGAGTCTTCCTGTTCTTGTTGCTGCTTCTGGGTTCTTAGGTGCTGTATTATAGATTATTATAGGTTCTTGGGTTCTGTATTATAGATTATTAGATCAGTTACATTATTATCTAAGATAATTATGCAGTGTGATTATGATATCTCTTGTTATATTAAACTCTTATCTCTTTATCTCAACCCTGAGTTTTGTGTGTTACTTCGCTGGGGAGACAGGCAGGTTAGCCCTTGTGCTAAATCACATCTTTAAAAAGTTTCATCTCCAAAATAGAACAACAAATAAATATTTTTTTTTAGATTTCTGCTTCCACTGTACTTTTTCTCTTACTGGTTTTATCTTCTTCTTTCTATTTTTGCATATATTTTGTTTCCAAATTAGTTAATCAGAACTGAATGCAACCAAGGTCCACACTGTTACATTCAGGTAGTTTATTATTTTAGCGTTCAAAAAGCCAGTAGAGGAAAATATCTAGCTCCAAAACAAATCCCATGAAAATGCATCAGTGTTCAGTCATTTTGATACCTGAGGGGTGAGGTACCTCAGGTAGGTGAATGATACCTGATGTGAGTGTAGCTCACATCATCCAAGTCACATCAGTCACCTTCCTGCCTGCTCTCAACTCATGCAACTAATATATGGTCTAAGCTGATTTACTCAGTGAAGCTGAACCAAATTATTCTGCAGTTGCAAAGAACTACCTGTGTGAAGACTGCTGCCACAGAGCAATTAACAAACAAGAGCTTGATCGCATTTGTCAAATCTTTGTTTTAAGTACTGTAAGGGTAACTTCTTTGAGGAGTCAACATCATGAATGATGCTCTCCTTCAGACAGGCAATTACTGATGATTTTGATTCACTTATATCTTAACACTACATGGCAACCTCTCAAATTGGGTGTTTTCCAATTTTACAACACTGCTTAATTTGGCCTTATCACAATGTTACTGGAGTTAAAGTTAGAGCTGTAAGTCCATTTTGGAAATAAGACACATTCTTAACAATATCCATATATACAAGAAAAGACCATGAGACCACTGTCTCTAGGGGAGTAGTGCAAGAGGACAAATTAGTATACCCATCCAAATAAGTGTACTAAATTTTAGGATCCGAATGTTCAAGCAGAGAGATACTAGAGTGTGTCTTAGTTTTTCTGAATGCTCAAGGCCTGGTGCAACCTGACCTTTTCATTCTAGTTTTAGTGGGTTAAAATTACTACCAAAATAAATCAGGTAAGAGGAAAAAAAAACACGCCTATTGTCTTCTGGTTTTGTGTATGTAAAAAACCAACAAAACAACACAAAAAATCCCAAGAAAAACCGCAACAACAAAACAAGCAAAACAACCAACCAGAAAACAAAACAAATAACCCCAAATAAACCCAGATCAGGAATGTTCATGTCTTTCTCAGAATTATAAGGTTAATGTATTTTTCTTTCATTGTATTGTGGATATCTCTTAAAATTTTCACAATCAAGTGGATACAAATCAGTAGCCAGGAACAAACAGGAAACATTGATGTGGCCCTTTAACAGGAATGATGGAACAGGGGAAAGTCATGCTTAGATACCCAGGCAAACAACAGAAGACTGAATTTCTCTTTTCTTTTCTTAAATTTATCTTTCTCTATACTAGATCAAAATACATCTTGGAAGAGTACAAGCCTGTGGTCTTTTACAGGCAATTTCATCGATGCTTCAAAGAATTTTTACAATAAAACACAGATTTTATCTGTAGTCAGCCTACTTGCGTTACATTTTTCTCACAAGCTAATTCTTCAAGTGAAGTAAAGCACTCACACACTAGTTGTGACTTATTGCCAAAATTGTCCTGAGGAACCCAGCTGGCAGACCACTTTTAAGAACAGAGAGGTTCATGTAAGAAAGAATATTGTAGGCACAGAAAGAATCTCCGAAGCTGTTTGCAGTGGCTGTAAAGTATGCCCTGCTTCCTGCCTCACAGACAGCATCCAGGTGAGGCTCAGAACACACTGTCCCTCTGAAAGAGTCCTGATTGTCCTGAAAATAAGTTGTAAGACTTCTGATATTGTATTCAAAGAGACTGGAAGCTGCCTTAATGGTTAAATTTTTCAGTTCATAAAAATTACTCAAGGCACATCTTAAGAAAAATCTGACTCTCAAATACATCCACTAAATGATCTCATCATTCCACAATTTGCATGCTGCAACTTAATACCAGGGTAGACACATAGCATATTTTAAAGTGGCACTTTTCAATAATTTTGTTCTAAATAAAGTCATTATTATGTGTAGTAAGCCCAGAAGGGAAGTTCACTGTAGTTTGATCCTCCTCCACTAATTTAATTTTTTTTTTGATTGTTCATTTAATCTTTGATACTAATTTTGTTGCTAACAGAGTGGTGGGGAGTGGAACCCTCTCCTTGCTCATGGCCAAATAAGCATTTCAAGGATATTTTACCATCACTAATACATGCTCTAGTAATGGCCAATAAATGTGCATAAAAAGAGATTGTAGTGGCTTCAGGAAATACAGCCATTGGCTGCATCCAACCTCTGGACCACAGGTTCCCCATTCTAATAGTTTGTAGCAGATAAAGAATTGTTAATGATTCTATAGATTTGGGTGCTAAACCTACAGATTAATACCACTTTTAAGTGTATTTTGCATTCTGTAGGCAAGCAGGCTGAAGAACAGAGAACTTACAAACACAATGAAGAAACAGTACAACATATTAATGTACAGGCAGGTGAAGTACAATTGTCAGATACCATGTATAAAACAGAAGGTTCAACGTTTCATGAAATTATTTCTTCTGCTGGTCTGTAATTTGAATTTAAAAACAATTCATAATTAAACTCATTGAAGGATTCAGGGAAAGGATAATCCATTGTAATATCCATAAGTTAATGCATCAGTAAGTCATATAGGAAGGCACAATTTAAAAACTCTTTTAATGTTGTTTGTATGTAAAAACCCCAATTCACTGTATTCCCAAAACTATGGCTGTTTCGTACTCCAGTGTTTTCCTTACATACTCTAAAAAGGGGGAAAAAGAAGAAAAAAAAGTTTGCCAGATGTGTGATCATTATCTGACAGAGCACTCAAAAAACCAAAAAAAAAAAAAAAAACAACAAAAAAAAAAACAACAAAAACCCAGTGAATGGTAACAAAGAAAGCAAAGTTTTCAGCAAAAAGGATACACATTTGACTCAAATGATAACAGTATTGCGTGATCTTTCATGCTGTACTGAAATAACTTGTGACGACAACTTATTAACTTAAAGAGGACAAAAAATATGCCAAGGAACATCACTGCTACTCACATGAATAGGAGATTTCATGTACGTTTCATTGTGGGTCTTCACCTTTTAAAAGACTTTGAAGATCACAGAATCAGAGTCACAGTCATAGAATGGTTAAGAGTTGGAAGAGACCTCCAGAGATCATATAGTCCAGAGGTCCTCAAACTATGGCCTGTGGGCCAGATACTGCCCCCCACGATCCTCAATCTGACCAGCCGGTATTTACAGACCCCCTGCGCCGGGGGTTGGGTGGAAACCAAGCAGCCGCAGATGACTTCATGCCACTTAATCTGCACACCAGCTTCCACAGCCCCCAAGCACTCACCGGGACTGGGCTGGAATCAGCGCCTCGTCTTTGACCTCCCCCCCCCTTCCCATGGAGTGCCTCTTGGCTACAAACTGCACTGCCGCCGCTGTTGCCAAAGAGATGTGTCCAGAGAAGGCAGATTTATCTAATACAGTGAGTCTTTCAGGACCTACAATTACTACAAAAGACAGAAGAAATGGGGGAAACTTTGAATCTGCAGTTGCAAAACTCCTCAAAAAAAACTTTGTTATTTCTCATTGGCACTCAATGAAAGCAATTATGTTCGTTATTATGCACAACTTCTAATTTTCACTCGTGGGACAAATGATTCTTTCAAAGTCACAGAGGAGCTTGCTACACTGAAAAGCATCAAAGGAACAACTACAGGAGAGATGTATGAGAAAGTTTGCCAAACTATGAGTGATTTGGAGCTGGACTGGGGTAAACTATTCAGTGTGACCACTGATGGTGCTCCTAGCATGGTAGGGTCTGTGAAAGGAGTGATTACACACATTAACAAAGAGATGGATAAACTCAACCATTCACATCCAATAGCCATACACTGCATCATCCACCAACAAGCACTGTGCTGTAAATCACTGAAGCTGGACTCTGTCATGAAAATTGTGGTTTCTCGGTTAACTTCATTAGAGCTTATGCTCTATATTCTGTACGACACAGAAGTCCATTGGCTGAATCAAGGGAGAGTTTTGAAACAATTTTATTACTTACTTCCACAGGTTTATGACTTTATGCTTTCTAAAATCAAAGAAGTGCCAGAGCTCAAAGATGTAGAATGGAAATGGCACCTTGTGTTTCTGACAGATGTTACAGAGCTACTCAATAATTTCAATGTCCAACTTCAAGGAAAGTGGAAGCACATCTGTGATATGTATTCACATGTGAAACATTTCAAGTCAAATTAGACCTGCTCATTAACCAAGTAAAGGAGGAAAACTTCTGCCATCTCCCCACAACTCACAACCTGTCTGCAGAAAAACTATCAGTTGCGTTCCCAAACAAAACATGTATGAATGTACTAAAAATGTTGCAAAATGAGTTTCAAATTAGATTTAAAGAGCTTTGTCTCCATGAAGAGGACATACAGCTTTTGCAGAACCCATTTTCTGTTGACATTGAAACTGTTGATCCGATTTACCAAATGAAATTAGCCAAACTACAGACTTGTGACTAGCTGAAAGATGCATTCAAATCAAGCAGCCTTACTAATTTCTATGTATCTCTCTCCTCAGAGACATATCATAGTCACAGGAACCATGCACTCAAAATTGCAGCCATCTTTGGCAGCATCTATGTGAGCAGACTTTTTCCCTAGTGAAATATCTGAAATCTCCAATGAGACCCAGACTGACTGATGAACACTTACAGTATCACAGTATCACAGTATCACCAAGGTTGGAAGAGACCTCACAGATCATCAAGTCCAACCCTTTACCACAGTGCCCAAGGCTAGACCATGGCACCAAGTGCCACATCCAACCTTGCCTTGAACTGCCCCAGGGACGACGACTCCACCACCTCCCCAGGCAGCCCATTCCAGTGTCCAATGACTCTCTCAGTGAAGAACTTTCTCCTCACCTCGAGCCAAAATTTCCCCTGGCGCAGCCTGAGGCTGTGTCCTCTTGTTCTGGAGCTGGCCACCTGAGAGAAGAGAGCAACCTCCCCCTGGCCACAACCACCCTTCAGGTAGTTGTAGACAGCAATAAGGTCACCCCTGAGCCTCCTCCTCTCCAGGCTAAACAACCCCAGCTCCCTCAGCCTCTCCTCGTAGGGCTTGTGCTCGAGGCCACTCACCAGCCTCGTAGCCCTTCTCTGGACACGCTCAAGCATCTCAGTGTCCTTCCTAAGCTGGGGGGCCCAGAACTGAACGCAGTACTCAAGGTGTGGTCTGACCAGTGCAGAGTACAGGGGCAGAATGACCTCCCTGCTCCTGCTGACCACACCATTCCTGATGCAGGCCAGGATGCCACTGGCTCTCTTGGCCACCTGGGCACACTGCTGGCTCATGTTCAGGCAGGTATCAATCAGTACCCCCAGATCCCTCTCTGTCTGGCTGCTCTCCAGCCACTCCGACCCCAGCCTGTATCTCTGCATGGGGTTGTTGTGGCCAAAGTGCAGCACCCTGCACTTGGAGCTATTGAACGCCATCCCATTGCACTCTGCCCATCTGTCCAGGCAGTCAAGGTCCCGCTGCAGAGCCCTTCTGCCCTCCAACCCAGCCACATCTGCCCCCAGCTTAGTGTCATCTGCAAACTTGCTGATGACTGACTCCATGCCCTCATCCAGATCATCTATGAAGATGTTAAAGAGGATGGGGCCCAGCACAGATCCCTGAGGGACACCACTACTGACTGGCCGCCAGCTGGATGTGGCACCATTCACCACCACTCTCTGGGTCCGGCCCTCCAGCCAGTTCCTAACCCAGCACAGAGTGTTACCATCCAAGCCACGGGCTGACAGCTTAGCCAGCAGTTTGCTGTGGGGGACAGTGTCAAAGGCCTTGCTGAAGTCCAGATAGACCACATCCACAGGCCTCCCCACATCCACCAAGCGGGTCACCTGATCATAGAAGGAGATCAGGTTGGAGAGGCAGGATCTGCCCTTCCTAAACCCATGCTGGCTGGACCTGAGCTCTTTGCCATCCCTCAGGTGCACTCTTATCACCCCCAAGATAACCTGCTCCATCAGTTTCCCTGGTACTGAGGTCAGGCTGACGGGTCTGTAGTTCCCAGGTTCCTCCATCTGACCCTTCTTGTGGATGGGGATCACGTTGGCCATAGTCCTCTCTTTATTGATGTGATACAGTGTCTTTTATGCCAAACTTAGAATAGGCATTTTCAGCTACCTTAATTAAGATTGCTACATGTGGAAGGCACAGATAGATTTAAGGCTATGTGTAAGGCACAGATAGGTTAAGGCTTAAACCAAACACTCATGGGCCCAGCCTCCTGCAGTCAGCAGATCCTGCCCCCTTGCAGCTGGACATGAGGGCTGTTTCATTGCCTTAGTTCCTGCCTCCGAGATGAGCTCCAAGGACACTCTTCACAGCAGGGGCTGTTCATGTTTATCAAATCTTGTCCTCTGTCAGCAAGAAATGCTTCCACAGCATCATCCTGCTCTGGCAGGTGGGTTGGATTCGATGATCTCCTTGGGTCTCTTCCAATCCCTAACATCCTGTGATCTTGTGATGCTGTGAATATTAACCGTCTCTCTTCAGCTCCCCTTCCTTCTAGTGTCTTACCATGGCTTTCCATCTAGTTACGTCTCTGAAGAGGTCAAATTGGCTGTTTTGAAATTCAGGATTGTAATGCTATTTACTACCCTGATACTTCCTCACATGATCCTGAAGTCCTCCGTCTCACAGTCCCTACAGCCAAGGTTGCACCCAACCATCACATCTCCAGCCAAATCTTTACCTAGTAGCACAAGTTCCAGCAGATCACTCTTTCTCATAGGAGAGCTGAAAAAAAAATATTGTTAATGCACTGAAGTGATCTCTTGGATTGCTTGTGCCAGTGTAGTACCTATCCACTAGAAGGATTGGAAGGAGGATTCAAGAAATTACAGACCTGCCAGCCTGACCTCAGTGTCATACAAGATAGTTGAACACATCATCTCAATTTTAATCACAGAGCACCTACAGGATGTCCATGGGATCAGAGCCAGCCAGCACGGATTTAGGAGGGGCAGATCATTCTTGATCAACTTGATCTATTTTATGACCAGGTGACCCAGTTGGTGAATGTGGGGAAGGCTGTGGAGGTAGCAAGGCCTTTGACACTGTCTGTCATAGCAAACTCCTGGCAAAGTTGGCAGCCCATGACTTGGACGGGGTCCGCTCTGTGCTGGGTAAAGAACTGACTGGATAGCTGGGCCCAGAGAGTGGTGGTGAATGGTGCCACATCCAATTGGCAGCCAGTCACTAGTGGTGTGCTCCAAGGATCAGTCCTGGGCCCAATCCTGTCTCATATCTTCATTGATGATCTGGATGAGGGGATTGAGTCCACCATCAGTTCGTTTGCAGACGACATCAAGTTGGGAGCATGTGTTGATCTGTTAGAGGGCAAGAAGGCTCTGCAGATGGACTTACACAGGCTGGATAGATGGGCGCAGTCCAACAACATTAGTTTCAACAAGGCCAAGTGCCAGGTTCTGCACTTTGGCAGCAACAACCTCAAGCAGTGTTATAGACTGGGGACAGAGTGGCTGGAGAGTAGCCAGATAGAAAGAGACCTGAGGGTACTCATTGACAGATGACTGAACATGAGCCTGCAGTGTGCCCAGGTGGCCAACAAGGCCAATGGCATCCTGGCCTGTATCAGGAATAGTGTGGGCAGCAGGACCAAAGAAGTCATTCTGCCCCTGTACTCAGCACTTGTTAGGCCACACCTTGAGTACTGTGTCCAATTCTGGGCCCCTCAATTTAAGAAAGATGTTGAGGTGCTTGAACATGTCCAGAGAAGGGTAGCAAGGATGGTGAGGGGGCTGAAGCACATGCCATACGAAGAAAGCTGAGGGAGCTGGGGTTGTTTAGCCTGGAGGAGGCTCGGGGGAGCACTCATTGCCCTCTACAACTACATGAAAGGAGGTTGTAGCCAGATGGGGGCTGATCTCTTCTGACAGGCAAACATTGACAGAACAAGAGGACACAGCCTCAAGCTGAGCCAGGGCAGATTTAGGTTAGATCTTAAGAAGATGCTCCTCACAGAGTGATTTGCCATTGGAATGGGCTGCCCTTGGGCAGGACACCTTGCCCGGTCACCATTCCAGGAGGTATTTAAAAAGAGGCTGGATGAGGCATTCAGTGCCATGGTTTAGTTAATTAGAAGGTGTTGGGTGATGTGTTGGACTCGATAGTCTTTTTCAACATGATTAATTCTGTGATTTGACTTGTGTGCTATATCTAAATCAATTACAGCGTTGGTCAGCTTTCTTACAGAGCTTTCTTGTTTGGTTGTTTTTCTCTTTTTTTCCCAGTAGAAGGTACTGTAACACAGTCAAACTATATCTATATGACTGGTAAATGGATACTTGTCTTGGTTCTAATTTAAGTTTCCCAGAGACCCAAATTTAGTTGATAGAACCAATAACAATTTATAGGATGTCCTTCTCTCTTCCCCCTTCTCTCCCAAAAGAGAAGGAATTAGATGGAGAGAGAAGAAAGGTAAGCACACACAAATAAATAATCTCACTGCAATTTGGAAGTTAAAAGAAGGAAAAAATAATAATAAATAAAAGGTATATTAGGTAAGGAAGTTACAAAGGCGTAAGGAAGGGAAAACAAGATACAAAATATGTAAATATACAACTGGATTTGATGGCAATGGGATTTGTCTCTTCATGGGTGACGGCCACATGGTGAAACGAAGAGCAGCAGGAAACAAGAATGGTGATTGCTGGTGAGCAGGAGGCAGAGGAGTGAGAGCGCAAACAGGAAGTCCCCCTGCTTTTATGGATCTTAGACAGGAAGGGGGAGTGGGCTAACCACCATCACCTAGTACTGTTCAGATGCACCCCTGGGGAGGGGTCAAGATCACCTGGGGTCAGGTTCAAGATCATTCTCCCCAGGATGGTTAACCCTGTGCAATACCTCATATGACATTTTTCTATTATTGATGTCATCAAAAGATTGTACTTTGATAAAACAAACAACAGTGAAACACAGCTGAGTTTCTGCCTCAGTGGTACATGAACAAAGACATCAATAAGACACATTAGCACCTGCAAATGCTGCTGATGCCTATCTACAAAAAAATGAAATGTGAGTGTAGGAAAGACAACCTCATTATTTTGAAAGAATAGATGAGACTACCCTGTTGTGGAGGGCCTGTAGGCCCAAAAATAGGCTTATATATGCCTTGCCCTAACTGGATGTGTTTTTCTGCCTAAATCAAAGGTAAACACATTAAATGGATAAAAAGGGCACAACAGACCTGGTGCCACAAAGTCTGGCCTGCTTAGGGTCTATATTGTATAAGGTGTTTGTAAACATGTTGTGTAAGCCCCCACACACCTAGCTCATGCCTGCCTGGTGTAAGGCCCATGTCATCCCCATATTTCAGGAAAGTCCAGGCCTGTGGCTTTTGTCTATTATGGTAAGATTTGGCTGATTGCCAAACTGATTGGTCATTCTAGTGGCCAAGGGGCCATTAATCTCAGCCCACATTCAATAAATAGGGGTACAGAGTGTGCTAGTTTGAAGCAAGCTGGAATGTTTTGGTAAAAGAACTAGATAACGGGCAGTGAAATGAAAACAATTGATGTCAACTTCCCTCACAGTCTCGCTGAGAACTCTGGGAAGAAGAAAGACTTTTTCTCCATTTTGTCTCTCACTCTTGCTTTTGCCTTAGACCTGGTCACATTTCATTAACCCTGCTCCTACTAACCTTGCTCCCTAACCTCTTGGCTGCACCTCTCTTCTTCCTGAGAACTGGGGTAAGGTTGAGAGGGCCGGGGGGAGGTGTTGGGGTGGTTTAAAAGCCCCTCCTGGGGACTTAGGTTTCTGGGAGGGGAGTTGTGCTTTTGTATTGTTTATCCTTTGTATATTTCTGTATATAATTGTATATAACTGTATATATTGTAAATAGCTGCTTGTAAATTCTGCTAGCTGTAAATAAATTGCTTCATCTATATTCCCAGGGTCCGTCTGAGTTAGCTGGGGCAAATACAAAGTGTGGGAGGGGTGGGGTAACCCCCAAACCATCACATTTTTTTAATTGGCTTTCCCAACGTGGGGCTAGAGATTTTTGAGTGATTGGAAAATTAGCTCTGGGAATTAAGATGAAGCTAATCAAGCAGCTATTGTATTAGGTTGGTGCATTGCTCTGGTCTGGTTTTGTTTTCTTGGCATTTAGTTGGATAAAAGCTCAAATTGTTGCTTATTTCATTGATCTGGCTTATAATAAGGCTAAAGCTAAGGTTTCAGATATGTTCTGGAGCTGGGGTGATTTGATTCTTGGTTATGCTGGTTTTAATATCTCTGAGAATATTACCAAGGACATTACAGGAGCTCTGGTCAATAATGTGACAATCAATGGAAATTCTGCTTTAAATATGGCTCTAATGAGAGTTATTCAGCCTAAGACAGGAATTCCAACTGTTTGTACAGGCACATGCTCGTGTAAAACTGTTTTTCTTCTCACAATTTTTAATATTTGCCTCATGATTTTAATATTCATATTAATTTTGGCATTATTGGTGAAAAATTCAAAACCAGCTTCTATAAGAACTAGGAAAAATTCTGTGTCTCAGAAGCAGTCTCTTTCACAGCAAAACAAGGGAACACAGTTATTGGCTTCCCCCTTGCCAGCCTCTGCCCCTCCTTCTCCAAGTGCTGGGAACACGGCCAATGTTCCCGCCGCTAACGTAAACAATGATAAGGATAACCAAAACAATGCCACAGAGTCTGGACAGGAATCGAACTTGGGACCTCTTGCATGGCAGGCAAGCACTCTACTCCAGAGCTACCAAGACATTGCTAATGCTTTTTTCTCTATTCACATAGCAAAGGAGTGCAGGCCTCAGTTTGCATTCACCTGGAGAGGAATCCAGGGGTGGAAACACAGCTCAACCATCTGTCACTCAGTCATCCACAATGCACTGGAGAAAGGTAAAGCTCCAGAGCACATCCAGTACATCAACGACATCATTGTGTGGGGCCAAACTGCTGAGGAAGTCTTCGAGAAAGGTAACAAAATCATTGACATTCTGCTGCAAGCAGGTTTTGCCATTAAGAGAGACAAGGTCAAAGGACCTGCCAAAGACATTCAGTTTCTGGGAGTGCGGTGGCAGGATGGTCGCCGTTACATTCCTCAGGATGTGATCAGCAAAGTCTCCACCATGGCAGTTCCCACCAGTAAGAAGGACACACTTTCTTTTCTTGGTGTGGTGGGATTTTGGAGACTACACATTCCTGGTTTCAGTCAGATTGTCAAACCTCTGCATGATGTGACTCGTAAGAGAAACAATTTCGAGTGGGGACCTGAACAACAAGCAGCCTTTGATCAAATCAAGCGAGAAATAGTCCATGCAGTGGGCTTGGGACCTGTGAGATCTGGTCCGGACATTAAAAACATTCTGTACACGGCTGCCAGTGACAATGGTCCAACTTGGAGTCTCTGGCAGAGAGCTCCTAATGAGACACGTGGTCGTCCACTTGGGTTCTGGGGACGTTGTTACAGAGGTTCAGAGGCAAATTACACTGCAACTGAGAAAGAGATTCTAGCAGGCTATGAGGGAGTGAAAGCAGCTTCTGAAGTAATTGGAACTGAGTCACAATTGCTTTTAGCTCCTAGACTGCCAGTTCTTAACTGGATGTTCAAGGGTAAAGGTTCATCACCACATCATGCCACAGATGCAACCTGGTCTAAATGGATGGCTTTGATAACCCAACGAGCACGAATGGGTAATCTTGACCGACCTGGTCTGGTGGAGGTGATCACCAACTGGCTGGAAGGCACAGACTGTTCCAAACCTCCGGAGGAGAAAATAACTCGTGCTGAGGAAGCTCCTCCCTATGGTGATCTCTCTGATCAGGAAAAGAACTATGCTTTGTTCACAGATGGTTCCTGTCGTCTTGTTGGGAACAAGCGAAGATGGAAGTCAGCGGTTTGGAGTCCAACCAGGAGAGTTACCGAAACGAAAGATGGCGAAGGAGAATCCAGTCAGTTTGCTGAGGTAAAAGCTGTTCAACTTGCTCTTGATGTGGCTGAACGTGAGAATTGGCCTATCCTTTACCTCTACACCGACTCGTGGATGGTAGCCAATGCACTATGGGGTTGGCTGAAGGACTGGAAGAAGAATGGTTGGCAGAGGAAAGGAAAGCCTATTTGGTGTGCTGATCTATGGCAGGACATTGATGCACGGCTGGAGAAAATTCCAGTGAAGGTGCGGCACGTAGATGCACATATGCCTAAGAGCAGAGCCACTGAGGAACATAAACATAACCAGAAGGCAGACCAAGCTGCTAAGATTGCTCAAGTTGATACCAACTCTGATCTTGACATTGACCTTGATTGGAAACATCGAGGTGAGTTGTTCTTATCTCAGTGGGCCCATGACTCATCTGGACATCAAGGCAGAGATGGAACATACCGATGGGCTCGTGATAGGTCAATTGACTTGTCCATGGATGCTATCACCCAAGTCATCTATGACTGTGACATTTGTGCTGCTATTAAGCAGGCTAAGCGAATCAAGCCCTTATGGTATGGTGATAGATGGTCAAAGTACAAGTATGGAGAAGCCTGGCAGATTGACTACATCACTTTATCTAGATCTCGTTCTGGCAAGCAGTATGTGCTGACGATGGTAGAAGCCAGCACTGGATGGTTGGAAACCTATCCAGTTCCACATGCTACTGCACGTAACACCATTGTTGGTTTGGAGAGACAAATCTTGTGGAGACATGAAACTCCAGAGAGAATCGAGTGAGACAATGGTACTCATTTCAAGAACAATCTTGTGAAAAACTGGGCCAAAGAGCATGGTATTGAATGGATCTATCACATACCCTACTATGCACCAGCTTCAGGGAAGATTGAACGCTACAATGGTTTGCTGAAAACCACCCTCAAAACCATGGGGGGTGGAACTCTGAAAAACTGGGACAAACATTTAGCACAAGCTACTTGGTTGGTAAATAGTAGAGGTTCAGTAAACAGAGCAGGACCTGTACAATCAGATTTAGTCCAAACAGTAGACGGTGATAAAGTTCCTGTTGTACGTGAGAAGAATCTGTTAGGGAAAACTGTTTGGGTATTTTCACCTTCGGGCGAAGGGAAACCTGTCCGAGGAGTGGTTTCTGCTGAAGGTCCTGGTCATACATACTGGGTAATGCAGGAGAATGGTGAAATCCAGTGTATTCCACAGAGAAATTTAATCTTAGCTGAGAGAGTTTAAATTTAAGCTGTTAGGAGTTTTCTGTTCTAGGTAACATCGGCGCCCAACACTGAGAGAATCTACGATAGAATCTACAGTACGTGAGCACGAAACCCAACATCACCTGGGAGTCCCTGTTCTGAGCTTTTGAATCACCTACATCTGATTGAAGTGTGAACTGAACTTGTATATATTGTTTTAGTGTAAATATTGGTTTAGATTAGATTGGATAATTCTCAGCGATACTCTGAGCGAAGTAGACAAGGGGTGGATTGTGCTAGTTTGAAGCAAGCTAAAATGTTTTGGTAAAAGAACTAGATAACGGGCAGTGAAATGAAAACAATTGATGTCAACTTCCCTCACAGTCTTGCTGAGAACTCTGGGAAGAAGAAAGACTTTTTCTCCATGTTGTTTCTCACTCTTGTTTTTGCCTTAGACCTGGTCACATTTCATTAACCCTGCTCCTACTAACCTTGCTCCCTAACCTCTTGGCTGCACCTCTCTTCTTCCTGAGAACTGGGGTAAGGTTGAGAGGGCTGGGGGGAGGTGTTGGGGTGGTTTAAAAGCCCCTCCTGGGGACTTAGGTTTCTGGGAGGGGAGTTGTGCTTTTGTATTGTTTATCCTTTGTATATTTCTGTATATAATTTTATATAACTGTATATATATTGTAAATAGCTGCTTGTAAATTCTGCTAGCTGTAAATAAATTGCTTCATCTATATTCCCAGGGTCCGTCTGAGTTAGCTGGGGCAAATACAAAGTGTGGGAGGGGTGGGATAACCCCTAAACCATCACACAGAGGTAAACAGTGTGCTCAGAACCCCATGCTGAGGCTCCCTACACAACTCTGACTCATTTGCAGCTCCGACTCCCCCTGCCTACTTACTTCCTTGCAGAGCTCACTTAAGACTGCCTATATATATATATATATAGAGAGAGAGAGAGCCCATAATCTCCCAGCCAGCTGTGCACACTTGCATGTCACTGTGCTATCAGGACCAGGTCCTATATTGCCTGCCTTTACCTATGGAGCTCAGACTCCCAAGCAGCCGTGCACACCTTGCATGCCTGCTGCCTTATCATTGCCTGGTAAGCGCCATTGCTGCTGAGTTACCTGGAAGCAGACTCTGAATTGTCTGCACATGATCAGCCTGCTAGCCAGCGTTGAGACCGTGCTCAGACCGCACAGCACCATACTTCTCCTCCTGTGCCTGAGATCCTGCCTAAGAATCCCTGGACAGAGCATCCAGAAGAAGCTAGGAGACAAGGGCAGAGATTGCATCCTTCGCCTGGAGAACAAAGTCAGAGACCATCATTTCCCCAGAAACCAGGAAGAATCTCCTTTCCCCAGAGGCTGGAGGATTCCAGCCTCAAAGTCCACGGGCAAGACTCCCCTGAAGTTTGGACATTAGTAATAGGCTGTGACACAGCCCCAGAGGGTGACTGATAACTAATCAGAACTGTAAGTGAATGTTTTAATGTCTCTATAATATCTGTTGTATCTGCCATAGAGCAGGACAGAGTTTTCAGCCCACTCTGCTGGGTGAATAGCATATAGACCCCGAGCAGCATTAACCCATGGGGAAGATCCACTCTCTGTTTATAGTTTGAATGTTTGCTAGTTATTAACAAGTTACTGTAGATATTTATCCTAGAATGTTTTCATGACCATGTAGAAACCATTTTAATATTAATATACAGTGTTTGGGGGTGGTGAGAGTTCAGAATATTGAATTTAATAAATATATATTTTTGTATAATATTATCTCTCACCGATTAATTTCTCCCCTCCGCCAAAATCAGCGTAGGTGGCAGAATACCCCTCCGTGACATCCTTCTCTTGGCTCATTCCCTGTGTAAAAGTAGATTCACAATCCAGCAATATGGATAACTACATGGTAAAGACGAGAATTGTCTCTCATTTGAGAAATGATCCTTTCTGGACCCAAGTATGTGCTCTTGCAGGGGACAAATAGTAAAAGTAAAGCGTTTAGAATCATATAATCATAAACTGGTTTGGGTAGAAAAAGACTTTCAGAGATCTAGTCCAGCTCCTCTGTTGTGTTCAGGGACATCTTTCACTAGATCAGGTTGCTTTAAGTCCCATCCAACCTGACCTGCATCACTTCCAGAGATCAGACATCCATGACATCTCTGAACAGCCTGTTCCAATGCCTCACAATCTGCATCATAAAATTAAATATTCTTTATGTCAAATCTAAATATACTCTCTTTTGGTTTAGAGCTGTTGCCCCTTCCTTTGTCTGTATAAGCCCTGGGAAAAGATCTCTCTCCATCTTTCTTTAAAGTCCCCTTTAAGTATTGAGAAGGTGTGAATAAGTCTCCCTGGAGTCTTCCTTCCCCAGACAGAGCAACCTCAATGCTCAGCTTTTCCTCATAGGAGAGTTGCTTCAGCACTCTGATAATTTTTGTGGCACTCCTCTGGACCTGCTCCAACAGGTTCATGTCTTTCTTGTGCTGAAGTCTCTACAGCTGGAAACAGTATTCCAGATGGGATCTCACCAGAGTAAAGGTGCAAAATTGACTCCCTTCATCTGCTGGTGACACTTGTTTTGGTGCAGCCAAGGATGTAGTTGATATTCTGGGCTGCAAGAGCACATGTGTAATTTTTTAATGAGCCAGGTGGTCCCCAGATCTTTCTTGTCTGGGCTGCTCTTAGTCATACTCCAGTCATTTTTGATACTGGAGGCTGCCCTGACCCAGATGCAGTACCTTGCACTTGGACTTGTTGAACTTCATGTTATTCACATAGGCCCACAGCTCATGTCTGTCCAGGTCTATCTTCAGGGCATCCCACCTAGCTAGCAAATCAACTGTATTTCTCAGTTTCATATCATCTGCAAACTTGCAGATGGTGCACTCAATCCAACTATGTAATTGATGAAGATATAGTATTGATCCCATTACAGGCCTGAAGGACACTACTCATTAGTGTTTCCATTTGGTTATTGAACAGTTGACTCTAACTCTTTCTATGTGGTCCTTTAGTGAATTGCTTATACATCTAACAGTCCATTCATCAATTCCACAACTTTCAGACTCAATAGCAAGAATGTTATGGGTGACCATATCAAAGGCCTTGCACAAGCCTAGTGCAATAGTTTGAGGGGTCCCAGGTTCCCTTAAGAAAGCTACAGAGACCAAGTCCCATCTCAGGGGACAGACCTGGTCATCCTAGGATGTTGTAATATTGTTATTCTATTCCACTTTCCAGTATCACAGCTTACAAGGCAGTGCCTGGCTGATATTGTTCTTCTCTTCTCCTCTCCTCCCTCTCTTTTCTCCCTTCACTTCTTTTCTCTGGGAAGAGTGGGTGTCCCTATTCATCTCATGGTTTGTGTGTGGGAGATGGTTTCTGACCGGCAGGGAATTTTGAGCTGTTTCATGTGGCCTACTGAGGTCTTGTAGGCCTAAGATGGGGAGGGCAGTTTTGGCCTACTGTCAGACCTGCTGAGGGTAGAAGGAGTGGAGGATTTCTTTAAGGCTTTAGTCTGATAGACTTGACCTACCTTGTCAGGTATTCATCTTACCTGATTGTCTTTTGCCTGTATGCACTAGTAAATAGAATCTCCCTTTAAACTTCCTATCAGTGTGCAGTATCTTCATTCTTACTCTTCAAAAGGAGTGTCATTTCTGTCCTCCAGGCCCATGGTAGCTCATGACCCCAAAGTGAGGCACCTAGCTAAGCAGCTTGTTAAATTGTCGTTACGCTTTGCAAATTCCTGATGAGGAGAAGTGTCTCTTGAGTTAGCAGGATTCAGTATACAAATAACTTCTTTTCCTTTCCTGAGTTTTACATAATTTTTCTTCTCACAGTATTTATTTTTCCTTTGCTAGAGACTGAAAGCTTGGTGTTGAGCAAGTTTTACAGGTAAATCTCTGTAGAACTGGAAGAGTCTAAGACAATTACTATAGTTCAGGTACACTGATATAGCTAGTTGATACCAAAAGAAGGAAGTTGAAAGGAAACAATGAGGTCCACAGAAATTGAACTTTACTGAGAGAGCTTGATGACTTATTCTTAGATCATGATATGGGTATAAATTTATACCACACAAGTGTCCTGGAGTCCTGTACTCCTAAATTCCTCTCCTGCTCGGACTTCGGGGGGAAAGGGGAAAAGCCGCCTGGTTCCCCACCCCCCCCTCGCCTGCCCTGCAGCCGTGAAGGGGGGAGGACTGCCCCGTGAAGGGGGGGGCGACTGCCCCATGAGTTCCCACGCTGGAGCCAGGCCGGGATTGGCCGTGCGCTTTCGCGCCTAAGGTGTGGTAACTCTGCCCTTTGTCTAGCGAAGGTTATAAATATTGGGGATCTTCCCACCTTTGGGGTTCCCGCTTTGGATTTTGCCTGCGCCTGGACGTATGTGTCTGCCTGAGCTCACACACTCCCCTTGGCTGGACTGCAGAGACCTTCAGGAATTCGCTTTCCTGTTGACACCTTTGTGTGCCTAACGACCCTTAACGACCCTTAACGATTCACCTGCAGTTGCTGGAGGAGGAACACAGACCTCATGAGCCAGCCTGAGTGAGTTATTTGGCTTAGCTTAATTTAGTAAGAAACCGCTATTAATTAATAGCTGACGCCTTTTCCAACTTCTGACTTCCAATATAGTCAGATTATTGATGGTATCCGTGTAGATTAATTCTCATGCAACTGAATCTGCTTATTAAACTAAATTAATCTTTGCATATATAGTTGTGGGGGCGGGTTTTTGGAAAAATAAAAAGATATCTATTTTTGATAAATTCCCGACTCGGCCACGAATTAATTCTTGCCCTCTGCAACAACAAGTCAAAATATCATTTTCATATTAGTCTACTAACGTGTTCCTGCTTCTGATGGATTACAGAGCAAAATTTCTCAAGTAGATAAATTGAAATACCTTTGAACTCCACACCCAAACTGAAGAGAAACACCGTATAGTGATGCAACTATCACTAGATTAAATGAGTTCAATGTAAAATAAGAATTAAGCATCAAAAGAGTTGATCCTTAACTAAAACTTGTCACTCATTATCCATCACTATCCTATTCAGGATTATGCTTTGATGCAGAATACATTTATTGTGTTGGCAGCATAAAACAGACTGTAAAGGTAATTATGCATGGCTTTTTAAATTTGTGTTTGTACTTTAAATCACATCATGGTTAACAATTTGGACAAGTACAGTGTGTAGAAAAACAGTTTAATTAAACTACAATTAAATCAATGATGTGTAAGTAATGGAATCTCAGTTATGGTTTAAAAAAAGGAAAGGCATTTCAGTATAAAAGGAAACAGTACTTTGTTCACTTAATTGAAACTAGTTCACTGTCAGTGATATCTATGATATATGTAGAATAAAAAATATTTAGGATAAAAAAAGTAGCAGATTTTTTTTTCTTGAAAACTGGCTGTGATGGTTTGGGTGTTACCCACCCCCCTAAACTTTAGAAATCACCCAGACTAGACTCAGCCAGCTCTGGAAATTGAACAAAGCTCTTATATTTACAGCTTAGCACAATATACAAGCAGATATTTACAGTATGTACAGTTATATACAGAAATATACAAGTTAAAAGGTAATACAGAAACAAATCATCTAATACAGAAACATAAATCTTCTTCTATTGGCTGCAGTTAACTGTTCTGATAGTTGCCATCTCATCATCTAGCAAGTAGTTACATCTTAAAGTATGAGCACTTATATTGGCAAGTATATGCTGGATCAAAACAAACTGCAGATCATTAGGGAAAGCATATGCAGATATTTGCCACAACATCCCTCCCAGAAACCTGTGTCCCAGAAGGGACTCCCAACCACCCTTCCACCTTCTCCCACCCCTCTCTACGTTACCCTAGATGTTGCCTTGTGCCCGAGGAACAATGGACGGTCAATCAGGGGATTTAGGAAACAAATGAATTAATCAGAGAGATGGAAGGTGAGGTTAGAGAGGTGTGGCCCAGAACCCAAACACAGAGCAGCTACCTTAGCTATGTTTGGATTCTTGCTTTTACACATCTCAGCAAGCCTATGAGTGAAGTAAACATCACCACTGCTTCCCTTTCACAGCCTGTAATCTAGTCCTTCTCACCAAAACATTCTAGCTAGCTTCAAACTAGCACAATCCACCCCATCTACTTCACTCAAAGTATTGCTGAGAATTATCTATTTATTCTAAAAAATATATTTTCACTAATGAATATCACAAATTCAGTTCACATTTCATTCCGGCTATCACAGATATACGTAATTCAAAAGCTCAGAAAACAGCAAACAGTGTGTCTCCTCACAGATGAGATGAGAACAAGGACTCCCAGGTGACAGTGAGTTTGTGCTCACATACTGTATGTTCTCTTGTAGATTCTTTCATTGGATGCTGATGGTACCTAGAACAGAAAACTCCTAACAGCTTGTGTTATCCTCCGAATTTCAGCTCTCTCAGCTAAAGTTGGATTTCTCTGTGGAATACACTGGATTTCACCATTCTCCTGCATTACCCAGTAGGTATGACCAGGACCTTCTGCAGACACCACCCCTCAGACAGCTTTCCCTTTGCCCAAAGGAGAAAATACAAAAACACTTTTCCCTAACAGATTTTTTTCATGAACAACAGGAACTTTACCTCTACACTGATTTGTGCATGGTAGCAAATGCTCTATGGGGTTGTCTAAAGGACTGGAAAAAGGATGGTTGTCAGAGTAAAGGAAAGCCTCTTTGGTGTGCTGATCTATGGCAGAACATTAATTCAGGGCTGGAGAGAATTCCAGTGAAGGTCTGGCACATAGAGGCACACATGCCTAAGAGCAGAGCTACTGAGCAGAGCTACAAACATAACCAGCAAGCAGATTGAGCACACTGGCAGATTTTTCTTGAAAATGAATCTGCAAAACAATTCCTAGACATTGTAAGCATATATATATATATATATATATATGAACTCACTAAGATTCAGAATCACACAGCCATTCATGTTGGAAGAGAACCCCATGATCATCAAGTCCAACCATCAACTCTACTCTTCAAAGTTCACTGTTAAACCATATCCCCAAGCACCACATCCAAACTACCTTTTAAATGCATCCAGGGTTAGTGATTCCACTACATCCCTAAGCAGCCCATTCCAATCCCTGACCACCCTTTCCTTAAAAAAAACTTTCCTAATGTCCTGTCTACATATACCGTGTCAGAGTTTGAGATCATTCCCTCTTGTTCTATCACAAATTGCGTATGAGAAGAGATCAGCACCAACCTCTTTACAGCATCCTTTCTGGTAGTTGAGAGTGATGAGGTTTTTCTCTTCTCCTCCTCTTCTTCAAACTAAACAGTTCCAGCCTCCCTCAGTTACTCCTCATATGATTGATTCTCCAGGCCCTTCACCAGCTTGATTGCCCTCCTCTGAACTTGCACCAGCACCTTGACATCTCTCTTGTATTGAGGTGTCCAAAACCAGACACAGTATTCAAGATGTGGTCTTGCCAATGCTGAGTACAGGGAGACAATCATCTGCTTGACACAGCATTTCTAATAGAAGCCAATATGCCATTAGCTTTCTTTGCCACTTGGACATGCTGCTGGCTCATATTTGGCCACTTGGTGATTACAGCTTCCAATCCCTTTCAGCTAGACAGCTTTCCAAATACACTTCTCTAAGCCTGTAGTGTTGCATGAGGTTGCTGTGGCCCAAGTGTGGGACCTGGTACCTGGCCTTGTGGAAGCTCATGTTGTTAACATTGGCCCATTGATCCAATCTATCCAGTCACTCTATAGTACCTCCCTACCAACAGGCAGACCATCACTGCCACCTGTCTTGGTGTCATCTGTGAACTTATTGACCATATGTCTTTATCAAGATCATCAATAAAGATGTGAAACGGAAGTGGTCCAACACTGGGCCCTGAGGAACACCACTTGTAAACAGCTCTCAGTTGAACTTAACTCCACTGACTACCACTCTTTGGGTCTGTCCAAACAGCCCCTGCGCTATCCAGCAGATCGTGTGCTTATCCAATCCAAGAGTATCTGTTTGTCCTTGAGAATTCTGTTGGAAACTGTGTCAAAGGCTTTTTGAAATTCTAGATAGACAGCTTAACAGACAGACCTTAACACCAGACAGCTGTACATTGTGGTCAGGTTAGCATTTCTGGAAAAGATGTGCTACTTCTCAGTTTTCTGATAGGATGATAAATCAGGGTAAATATTAGAAGTTAGGTAGACCGTTTATATGTTTACATGTAGTCAAACACAAAATTCTAAAGATTCAGCATTTTGCTTAGATTCAGAACTTTGGTGGGGTGTAATGATTTTAGGCATTAGCACTCCCCCTCTCACCCAAGGATTCACCCAGACAAAAGTCAGTTGTCTGGAAGTTAAAGAATGAAGGTTTATATTCACATCTTAGCTTTTATATTTCCCTGGAGACCAAATGGGTAATTTAGATATCACCTTAATTATTTTTCACACCAATAATCTTATTTCTCTCATTAAAATATTCCAATTAGCCTCAAACCAGCAAAATTCACCCCTCTATATTATCAAGAGTTCTGCTGAGAACTATCTATCTAATCTAAAACAATATTTACAATAATAATACAAGTTCAGTTTACTCATCATTCTGACTATCTTGGATGTAGGTGATTCGAAAACTCAGAAAACAGAAAACAGTTTGTCCCTTCACAGATGAGACAAAAACAGGGACTCCCTGTGGGAATGCAGAATGCAGAAGAGTTGTCGGGTGGAGGTGCAGAACTACTGTGGGAACAGAGTGAAGTGAGAACAGGCATATCCTTGTAATAACAAACCTTGATTCTCACATGCAAGTGGCCACCTTATCTCAGAAGGGGTAGATAATGGACCTCACTAACGAGAATAACAAGGTGTGTACTTATGCAGATGTGGTGGATTGTCCCTGACTAATTATGCTAATCTGTAGGCGTGTGCTCTACTGACTGAGTGTATAAATTCAGGCTGTTAATGATCAACAAACGGCTTCTGCATAATTCATATTGAATCTTTCTGAAGACTCAGGTGGCTCGTCGCAACCATAATGGTTTATGGGCGTGTTTACTGTTGGTGCCCGCTGGCAAGCAGAAATAGCAGGCAACGCAGCCTGCAACAACTCCCAGGTGACAGTGGGTTTGTGCTTATGTACTGTAGATTCTCTCATAGATTCTCCCATTGCACGTCATGTAATACCCAAAGTAGAAAACTCCTAACAGCTTGTGTTATACACTCTGAATTTTAAGCTCTCTCAGCTAAAGTCAAATTTCTCTGTGGAATACGCTGGTTTTCACATTTCTCCAGCATTATCCAGAATGTATGACCAAGACATCCAGCAGAAACCACACCTTAGAGAGATTTCCCCTAACCTGAAGGTGAAAATAGCCAGTTTTCCCTAACAGATTCTTTTCATGTACAACAGGAACTTTATCAACATCTAATGATTGCACCAGATCCGATTATGCAGATCCTGCTACAGAACCACTATTATTTACCAATGAGGTTGCTTATGCTAAATGCCTGTATCAGTTTTTCAAAATTATACCCCCCAACACGGATTTTAGGGTGGTTTTCAACAAACCATTGCAGCATTAAATAATTTCTGAAACTGGTGCATGGAATCATAGAATTGCAGGATCATAGTATCATAGAATCAACCAGATTAGATAAACCTCTAAGATCATCCAGTTAAACCTATCACCCAGCCCTGTCCGACCAAATAGACTGCAGCACTAAGTGCCTCATATAATCTTTGCTTGAACACCTCCAGGGATGGTGACTCCACTAATGCTAGTAACCCTAGCCCAGTCAGTCCAAATCCTAATGACACCAGCTCAGCCAATTCAAACCCCCAGCCAGCAGACCAGAACCAAAATCCTCCTGTTAAAAGCAGGCAAATTTGAACTCACAAGCTCCAAAGTCAGACCTCAAATAATTCAAACCCTCCAGGTCAGACTCCTAATGATTCAAATGCTCCAGCAGACACATCCAAGTCTGTTGCTGTTCAGACCTTTCTGGCACCTGCTAAGGCAAAAGCTAAGACAAAGAGTGGTTCGCAGGAGGATGTAAGAGAGGGGACCTCTGGTGATCAGCAGCAAGAGGAGGAAGAGGAGGCAGTTAGTCTGCGAGACCTTGTAGATGTGCTGAGACAACAATACTCAAGTGAGAGGAGCACTGTGAGGTTAGCTGCCAAGAGAGAGGATGGTTCCAATGAGTTTAAGAGTGCTATGAGGAAGGTTCTGTTAGGCCCAGTACCACCAGATCAACAGCAGGAAGAGGAGGTGGAAGATGACATCCAAGGCTCCAAGGATCCACTCAGAGAGGTCAGGGAAGTTAGGAAGGAATACACAAGGGAATCAGGTGAGCCAATCTTAAGCTGGCTAGTGAGATGCCGTGGCATTGGTGCTAATGCTCTGCAGGTAGGAGACAAGTCTGCCAAGCAACTGGGACCACTCACTAAGGAGAGTGGAGTGGACGAACACCTAACAAGTCCTCTTGGTAAGGTTAGCTTGTGGACACGCCTTCTGTTGGCTGTGGCTATGAGATATCCTTCCCGAGATGATTTGCCATGGGCTGCCAAGAAGTGGAACACCGTTGAGCAGGGAATTAAGCTTCTGAAGGAGTTTGCTGTGAAGGAAGTACTTTATGGAGATCATGGCATTCATGAGCCTGATGATATTCCTTTGGGAACAGGTCTCATGAAGAAGCTGATTAAACTTGCTCCTTCATCCTATGCTAACATCTTGGCCAGTAAGTTTCTAGCAAGGAGTGATAATGGAAGATCTTTCACTGTTGGTGAATTCACTGACCAGCTCAGGCAGATAGAGGACAGCTTGTCACATTCTGGCCTAATTTCTGCCATACAAACTATGACTTCTGAAATAAAGGGCATGAAAGATGGTATTAGAGATGGCATCAAAGAGAGCATGAAAGAACTGAAGGAGGATCTTACAACCTCAATTTATAATCTGGTAAAGGATACCGTTCCTGCGTCATCTGAATGGGTGCATGTTTCTGCAGTCAGGAACAGACGCCCACCTCCTGCAAGGCAATTCCAGCCCAGGAGGAGACAAATTCCACCTAGACAGCAGCAATCACATGTGTCACTGTGGATACTTCTGCATGACACATACGGGGAGAACATGAACAAATGGGATGGTAAACCTACTTCAGCTCTTTCAAAGAGGGTCAGGGATCTGCAGAGTGGCAGAAACAGAGGCAATAATGCCAGGAAAGTAGCTGTCACTTCTTCAGCTCCCGAGAGCAACTGCAATTGTTCCAACAGTTGCAGTTCCTCTCACAACAACACCAATCACTGTGTACACCCCACATGCCATGTTCAGCATTAGGGGTGCCCTGCCTCCAGCCAGGAGGAGGAAAGGGATAGTGGAGAGAACCGAATCTATTGGAATGTATTCATTAGGTGGCCTGGCAGTTTAAGAGTTCGGAAATACAGGGCTTTAGTTGACACAGGTGCTCAGTGTACTTTATTGCCATCAAATTGTAAAGGGACAGAGTCCATATCTATTTTTGGAATCACTGGTGGATCTCAAGAGTTAACTAAGGTACAGGCTGAGATCAGTTTAACTGGTAAAGAGTGGAAGAAACACTCTATTGTAACTGGTCCTGATGCGCCTTGCATTTTGGGAATTGACTTTTTGAGACAAGGTTGTTTCAAAGATCCTAAGGGTCACAAATGGGCTTTTGGAATAGCATCTGTAGAGATTGAGGATGGTAAATTGAAATTGCCTATTAGACCTGAACTTTCTGATGAATCTGCAGTTGTGGGACATCATGACATAGAGGACCTGGAAGTGCCAATTGCAACTCAAACTGTTCATCACAGGCAGTACAGAACTAACCGTGACTCTTTGTTGCCCATTCCTCAGCTGATTCGTCAATTGGAGAGTCAGGCTGCCATTGAGAAAGCTCATTCACATTTCAACAGTCCCATCTAGCCTGTGCGCAAACCTACGGGCGACTGGAGACTCACAGTTGACTTTCGTGCCCTCAACAAGGTGACGCCACCCATGAGTGCAGCTGTGCCGGACATGCTGGAACTCCAGTACGAGCTGGAATCGAAGGAGGCTAAGTGGTATGCAACCATAGACATTGCTAATGCTTTCTTCTCTATTCCCATAGCAAAGGAGTGCAGGCCTCAGTTTGCATTCACCTGGAGAGGAATCCAGTACCAGTTCAATCGTTTGCCTCAGGGGTGGAAACACAGCTCAACCATCTGTCACTCAGTCATCCACAATGCACTGGAGAAAGGTAAAGCTCCAGAGCACATCCAGTACATTGACGACATCATTGTGTGGGGCCAAACTGCTGAGGAAGTCTTCGAGAAAGGTAACAAAATAATTGACATTCTGTTGCAAGCACGTTTTGCCATTAAGAGAGACAAGGTCAAAGGACCTGCCAAAGAAATTCAGTTTCTGGGAGTGCGGTGGCAGGATGGTCGCCGTTACATTCCTCAGGATGTGATCAACAAAGTCTCCACCATGGCAGTTCCCACCAGTAAGAAGGACACACTTTCTTTTCTTGGTGTGGTGGGATTTTGGAGACTACACATTCCTGGTTTCAGTCAGATTGTCAAACCTCTGCATGATGTGACTCGTAAGAGAAACAATTTTGAGTGGGGACCTGAACAACAAGCAGCCTTTGATCAAATCAAACGAGAAATAGTCCATGCAGTGGGCTTGGGACCTGTGAGATCTGGTCCGGACATTAAAAACATTCTGTATATGGCTGCCAGTGACAATGGTCCAACTTGGAGTCTTTGGCAGAGAGCTCCAAATGAGACACGTGGTCGTCCACTTGGGTTCTGGGGACGTTGTTATAGAGGTTTAGAGGCAAATTACACTGCAACTGAGAAAGAGATTCTAGCAGGCTATGAGGGAGTGAAAGCAGCTTCTGAAGTGATTGGAAGTGAGTCACAATTGCTTTTAGCTCCTAGACTGCCAGTTCTTAACTGGATGTTCAAAGGCAAAGGTTCATTGCCACATCATGCCACAGATGCAACCTGGTCTAAATGGATGGCTTTGATAACCCAACGAGCACGAATGGGTAATCTTGACCGACCTGGTCTGGTGGAGGTGATCACCAACTGGCCGGAAGGCACAGACTGTTCCAAACCTCCGGAGGAGAAAATAACTCGTGCTGAGGAAGCTCCTCCCTATGGTGATCTCTCTGATCAGGAGAAGAACTATGCTTTGTTCGCAGACGGTTCCTGTCGTCTTGTTGGGAACAAGCGAATATGGAAGCCAGCAGTTTGGAGTCCAACCAGGAGAGTTACCGAAACGAAAGATGGAGAAGGAGAATCCAGTCAGTTTGCTGAGGTAAAGGCTGTTCAACTTGCTCTTGATGTGGCTGAACGTGAGAATTGGCCTATCCTTTACCTCTACACCGACTCGTGGATGGTAGCCAATGCTCTATGGGGGTGGCTGAAGGACTGGAAGAAGAATGGTTGGCAGAGGAAAGGAAAGCCTATTTGGTGTGCTGATCTATGGCAGGACATTGATGCACGGCTGGAGAGAACTCCAGTGAAGGTGCGGCACGTAGATGCACACATGCCTAAGAGCAGAGCTACTGAGGAACATCAATACAACCAGAAGGCAGACCAAGCTGCTAAGATTGCTCAAGCTGATACCAACTCTGAACTTGACATTGACCTTGATTGGAAACACCGAGGTGAACTGTTCTTAGCTCGGTGGGCCCATGATTCATCTGGACATCAAGGCAGAGATGGAACATACCAATGGGCTCGTGATAGGTCAATTGACTTGTCCATGGACGCTATCACCCAAGTCATCTATGACTGTGACATTTGTGCTGCTATTAAGCAGGCTAAGCGAATTAAGCCCTTATGGTATGGTGAGAGATGGTCAAAGTACAAGTATGGTGAAGCCTGGCAGATTGACTACATCACTTTATCTAGATCTCGTTCTGGCAAGCAGTATGTGCTGACGACGGTAGAAGCCAGCACTGGATGGTTGGAAACCTATCCAGTTCCACATGCTACTGCACGTAACACCATTGTTGGTTTGGAGAGACAAATCTTGTGGAGACATGGAACTCCAGAGAGAATTGAGTCAGACAATGGTACTCATTTCAAGAACAATCTTGTAAAAAACTGGGCCAAAGAGCATGGTATTGAATGGATCTATCACATACCCTACTATGCACCAGCTTCAGGGAAGATTGAACGCTACAATGGTTTGCTGAAAACCACCCTAAAAGCTATGGGGGGTGGAACTCTGAAAAACTGGGACAAACATTTAGCACAAGCTACCTGGTTGGTAAATAGTAGAGGTTCAGTAAACAGAGCAGGACCTGCACAATCAGATTTGGTCCAAACAGTAGACGGTGATAAAGTTCCTGTTGTACGTGAGAAGAATCTGTTAGGGAAAACTGTTTGGGTATTTTCACCTTCGGGCGAAGGGAAACCTGTCCGAGGGGTGGTTTCTGCTGAAGGTCCTGGTCATACATACTGGGTAATGCAGGAGAATGGTGAAATCCAGTGTATTCCACAGAGAAATTTAACCTTAGCTGAGAGAGTTTAAATTCAAGCTGTTAGGAGTTTTCTGTTCTAGGTAACATTGGCGCCCAACCCTGAGAGAATCTACAATAGAATCTACAGTACGTGAGCACGAAACCCAACATCACCTGGGAGTCCCTGTTCTGAGCTTTTGAATCACCTACATCTGATTGAAGTGTGAACTGAACTTGTATATATTGTTTTAGTGTAAATAATTGGTTTAGGTTAGATTGGATAATTCTCAGCGATAGATTGAGCGAAGTAGACTGGGGTGGATTGTGCTAGTTTGAAGCAAGCTGGGATGTTTTGGTAACAGAACTAGACAAGGGGCAGTGAAATGAAAACAATTGGTGTCAACTTCTCTCACAGTCTCGCTGAGAACTCTGGGAAGAAGAAAGACTTTTTCTCCATGTTGTCTCTCACTCTTGCTTTTGCCTTAGACCTGGTCACATTTCATTAACCCTGCTCCTACTAACCTTGCTCCCTAACCTCTTGGCTGCACCTCCCTTCTTCCTGAGAACTGGGGTAAGGTTGAGAGGGCCGGGGGAGGTGTTGGGGTGGTTTGAAAGCCCCTCCTGGGGACTCAGGTTTCTGGGAGGGGAGTTGTGCTTTTGTGTTGTTTATCCTTTGTATATTTCTGTATATAATTGTATATAACTGTATATATATTTTAAATAGCTGCTTGTAAATTCTGCTAGCTGTAAATAAATTGCTTCATCTATATTCCCAGCGTCCGCCTGAGTTAGCTGGGGCAAATTCAAAAGTGTGGGGGGGCGGGGTAACCCCCAAACCATCACACATCTGCTGGGACTTAAACACTGCAGAGAAGAGGCAGCCTAGAAGGTTTCTGGAATGTGTGGAAGACAACTTCTTATCCCAGCTATTACGTGAGCCTACCAGGGGGGCAGCCCTGCTTGACCTGCTGCTCACAAAGAGAGAGGGGCTGGTAGGGGATGTGGTGGGTGGAGGCTGCCTGGGATCCAGTGACCATGGAATTACAGAGCTTTCAATATATGGAGAAACCAGGACGGGCATCAGCAGAACCTCCACACTGGACTTCCGAAGGGCAGACTTCAGCCTATTTAAGGAGCTAATTTGGAAATTTCCTTGAGCAACAGCCCTTAAAAACAAAGAGGTCCAGGAAGGCTGGACCTTCTTCAAGAAAGAACTCCTAAAGGCACAGGAGCAGGCAGTGCCATTGAGCCAGAAGATGAGCCGATGAGGGAGGCAGCCAGACTGGATGGGCAAGGAGATGCTAAAGGAATTAAAGATTAAAAAGAGAGTGTATCACCTTTGGAAAAGAGGGGAGATGTCCCGGGAAAAGTTCAAGGATGTTGCTACGTCTTGTAGAAAAAAATTAAGAGAGGCAAAAGCCCTTTTAGAATTTAGGCTGGCCACGTCTGTTAAGGAAAATAAGAAATGTTTCTATAAATATATTATTGGCAAGAGAAGGGCCAAGGACAACCTCCAGTCCTTATTAGATAGAAAAGGGGAATAAAGTGACAAAGGATGAGGAAAAACCAGAGGTGTTTAACACCTTCTTTGCCTCCATCTTCAATAGTGGAACAGGTTGTCTCCAGGACAGTCTTTGCTTGAACATCTCCAGAGCCAGTGACTCCACCACCTCCCTGTACAGCCCATTTAAATGGCAAATCACTCTCTCTGTAAAGAACTTTCTCTGGACATCCAGCCTAGATCTCCCCAGGTACAACTTGAGACTGTGTCCCCTTGTTCTGTTGATGGTTGCTTGGGAGAAGAGACCAACCCCCACCTGGCTACAACCTTCTTTCAGGTAGTTGTAGACAGCAATGAGGTCACCTCTGAGCTTCCTCTTCTCCAGGCTAAACAATCCCGGTTCCCCTAGCCTCTCCTCACAGGGCTTTTGTTTCAGGCATCTCACCAGCTTCATCACCCTTCTCTGGACATGTGCCAGTACCTCAACCTCTCTCTTGAGTTGAGGAGCCCAGAACTGGACACAGTACTCAAGATGTGGCCTGACCAGTGTTGAGTACAGGGGAAGAATAACCTCCCTTGTCCTACTGGCCACAATGTTCCTGATACAGGCCAGGATGCCATAAGTCAACATTACCCAGTCTCAGAGGTGATAAACATTGCTGCATGGAATACATAGTATACATAAGGACTTGTGTAACACCACCACGCAAACAAACAAAAAATTGTGATGATGGACTATTTAACTAATATAAAATGTGTATCAAAGATGTTTTAAGATGCTTGAGACCTGTTGTTATCTCAGCCCTTCATGCCTCACGTTGGACTGTCATGGTTTAAGTTCACTTAGTAAGTAAGAGCTACGCAAATGCTCTCCTGTTGCTGATATGGAAAAGAGAATCATAAGAAAAGACAAAACCTCTTGGGTAGACGTAGGAAGAGTTTCATAGGACAAAACAAGGAGAGAAAAAATAATAATAACAATAATATTAATAAAAAAACATATAAAGTGAGTGATGCATAATTTTTTACAACTTGGAACCCAATGCTCAATCCATTCCTTCTTCTCCACAGCTAACTCCTTCAGTTAGGTACTGAGCATGATGCCATATAATATCAAACAGCCCCATGCCTAGTTTGGATTAATTTCTTGACTGTGCCTTCTCTCACCTTCTTGTGAAAAAAATACCTGTATTACAGAATCACGTAGAATCACAGAATTAGTCAAGTTGGAAAAGACTTTCAAGATCATCAAGTCCAACCTATTACCCAATAACATCTAATCAACTAAACTATGACAATAAGAGCCACATCCAGGCTCCTTTTAAACACCTTCAGGGATGGTGACTCCACCACCTCCCTGGCAGCCCATTCCAATGCCCGATAACTCTTTCTGTGAGGAACTTCTTTCTAATATCCAGCCTAAACATCCCCTGGCACTACTTGATCCTGTGACCTCTCATTCTATAACTGGTTTCCTGAGAGAAGAGACCAACACCCACCTGGCTACAATCTCCTTTTAAGTAATTGTAGACAGTGATGAAGTCCCCCTCAAGCCTCTTCTTATTCAGGCTAAACATCCCCAACTCCCTCAGCCACTCCTCATAGGGTTCGTGCTCCAGACCCCTCATCATTCTAGCTGAGATAAGACATCTGTGAATATATATCAAGATTAGCATGTGAGAAAATTCTGACCAGGTAAAATTTTCTATTCCTTGTAAGTAATACTGTTGTCAATAAAGATTTCTGGGCGTGCAGAATAATTTTTTTTATTATTATTTGTGCAAAATTTACATGTGTTGAACTGTATAATTTGTGTCTCTTTGTGTGTTATGGACATATTTGACATCAACAGAAAAGTATAATTAACAGACAACAATCAGTGAATTTCATAGAGATTCACTGGGAAACTGACAGGTTTTCTACTTACCCTTTTTCTAGTTTACTCTTTTTCAGAAACCCTATATATAACAAATAACATAAAATTTCCTTTAGAAAGAAATTAATAAAATTAAATTTTCATGTAGATTCAGTTTGATGAACACTCTCTGTCTTTAAAGGCAAAAAAAAGTTGGTTTTTTTTTTTAAATGATTCCCCAAAACATTCTATTAACATTTTTCTCACGACTTACCCACAAGCTTCTGCTGAAAATTTTTACTTCTGTTTCAAAGAATCTTATGAACTTCTTGACACTGTGCTGTATTTGATATATTATAAATACATATATAAGAAATTTTGATATGCATATAAACACATTATATATATTCATTTGTGTATAATTCTGTATGTGGAATGTGATTTAGTTTGGCAGTTGCCCTTCAATAAAAGGCTGTACTTGCAAAGCCTCTGTTTCTACTTTTATCCCTACCTTTCTCTTTTTATCTGTCTGGGGTTGTTGTTGTTGTTGTTGTTGTTGTTGTTGTTGTTGTGGGCTTTTGTGCTTTTAAATTGAAATCTGCATATTCTTAATCCAGACAGTATTTTTCTGATAAATTGCAAAGGTTCTGAAACTCTCAATTAAAAATGAAGATTATAATTGTGCTAGTTTGAAGCTAATTGGAACATTCCATGAGAGAAATTAGATCACTAGTTGTGAAAAGAAAAATAATGATAGAAGTCTATATCACACATTGGTAAACAGTTTGTCCCTCTGTGCACTGGGATGTTTCTCCTTTCACTTCTCCTGTGCTCTGCTCTAATATCCACTAACAGATAACAAGTAAGCTTTGCTGATTGTCTGTCTGGGAGAGAGAGAGGATGACTTTGAGTCTCTTCTGGGCAGCTTCTTTGTCTGAGAGGGGATTTGGATTTCTGTATTATTTCTAAAATGTGTATGATTGTATATTCCCATAAATATATTGTTGTGCTGTTTTGAGGCTAATCGGGATATTTTAATGAGAGAAATTAAATCCTTGGGTGTGAGAAGAAAATAACAGTGGTGCCTATATCACTCATTCTTCTGTTGAGAGAGGCAGGTAGTTGGAAAATAGATAAGGCACTCACTTCTCACACACTTCTTTGTTCTCAGTTCTTCTCTGTCAGTTTGTGTGGTTGCATCTGCCTTGGCTCCTTTGCATGAGATCTATGTAACCTCATCTAACCCTTTTCCTCTAACCTTCTTGTCTTTTCTGACATCTCACCTCAGATACCTGCAAATTTATCACATGAACTATATGGACATTGATCTGTTTATTTCTGGGGGGAAAGAGGGAGAGGGGGAAGGTTTGTTGGGATCCTCCTGGGCAGTGTGACTGTTTCAGGAGGGATTTTGTGTTTCTGTATAACTTTTAATTTGTATATAACTGTAAATATATGTATGTTGTATATATATATATGCTTGTAAATTATACTAAACTGTAAATATAAAGATGTTCCTGGAAAATTTCAAGGATGTTGCTACATCTTGCAGAAAAAAAATTAAGAGAGGCAAAAGCCCCTTTAGAATTTAGGCTGGCCACGTCTGTTAAGGAAAATAAGAAATGTTTCTATAAATATATTATTGGCAAGAGAAGGGCCAAGGACAACCTCCAGTCCTTATTAGATAGAAAAGGGGAATATAGTGACAAAGGATGATGTCCTGGAGTCCTGTATACCCCTAAATTCTTCTCCCTCTGTGGTTTGAAAGGGAGAGGAAAAGGCGTAAAAAGACCTGTTTCCCCACCCTGCCCTGCAGGTGTGAAGGGAGGAGAGCTGGGAGGCCTTCCGGCATGAGGGGTGCACTGCCCGCACTGGAATCAGGCTGTAATTGGCTGTGGTCTTCGCGCCTAGGAAGTGGTAACTCTGCTCTAGCGACCATTAAGGTCTTAACGACCCTCCTACAGCTTATGAAAGAGAACCCGAGTGGACAGGCAGCTGGACCACCCTTTCAACAGGCCTGACTGTGAGTTTATTTTGGCTCAGCTTTATTGTTAAGAAAAAATGGTATAAAGCTAAAGCCTTTTCCAACTTTTGACTTCCAAAATAGTCAAATTATCTATGGCATCCTGTAGATTTTCTCAAATGAGCTGAATCCATGAGGAAGCAGTAAGGGATCTGCTGAGTCACTTGGATCCTCACAAGTCCATGGGACCGGATGGGATCCACCCTAGGGTGCTGAGAGAGCTGGCAGCTGAGCTGGCCAAGCCACTCTCCATCATTTATCAGCAGTCCTGGCTCACTGGAGAGGTCCCTGAAGACTGGAAGCTGGCCAATGTGATTCCCATACACAAGAAAGGTCGTAAGGAGGAGCCAGAAAACTACAGACCTGTGAGGCTGACCTCAGTGCCAGGCAAGGTCATGGAACAGGTCATCTTGGGTGCCATCACAAAGCACCTACAGGATAGCCAAGGGATCAGGGCCAGCCAGCATGGGTTTAGGAAGGGCAGGTCCTGCCTCACCAACCTGATCTCCTTTTATGATCAGGTTACCCGCCTGGTGAATGTGGGGGAGGCTGTGGATGTAGTCTACTTGGACTTCAGCAAAGCCCTTGACACTTTCTGCCGCTAGAAGCTCCTAGCCAAGCTGGCAGCTCATGGTTTGGACAGATTCACTCTGTGCTGGATCAAGAACTGGCTGGATGGCAGAGCTCAGAGAGTGGTGGTGAATGGTGCCACATCCAGTTGGCAGCCAGTCACTAGTGGTGTTCCCCAAGGATCAGTGCTGGGCCCAGTCCTGTTCAATATCTTTATTGATGATCGGGACGAGGCCATTGAGTCCAGCATCAGTAAGTTTGCAGATGACACCAAGCTAGGAGCAGGTGTTGATCTGTTGGAAGGTAGGAGAGCCCTGCAGAGGGACCTGGACAGGCTGGATGGGTGGGCAGAGGCCAATGGGATGAGATTGAACAAGGCCAAGTGCAGGGTTCTGCACTTCGGCCACAATAACCCCAAGCAGCGCTATAGGCTGGGGACTGAGTGGCTGGAGAGCAGCCAGGAGGAGAGGGACCTGGGGGTACTGATAGATAGTAAGCTGAAGATGAGCCAGCAGTGTGCCCAGGTGGCCAAGAGAGCCAATGGCATCCTGGCCTGCATCAGGAACAGTGTGGCCAGTAGGACAAGGGAGGTTATTCTTCCCCTGTACTCAGCACTGGTCAGGCCACACCTTGAGTACTGTCTCCAGTTCTGGGCCCCTCAATTCAAGAAAGATGTTGAGGTGCTGGAACATGTCCAGAGAAGGGCAACAAAGCTGGTGAGGGGCCTGGAACACAAATCCTATGAGGAGAGGTTGAGGGAGCTGGGCCTGTTTAGCCTGGAGAAGAGGAGGCTCAGGGGTGATCTTATTACTGTCTACAACTACCTGAAGGGGCATTGTAGCCAGGTGGGGGTTGGCCTCTTCTCCCAGGCAACCAGCAATAGAACAAGGGGACACAGTCTCAAGTTGTGCCAGGGTAGGTATAGGCTGGATGTTAGGAAGAAGTTCTTCACAGAGAGAGTGATTTCCCATTGGAATGGGCTGCCCAGGGAGGTGGTGGAGGCACCGTCCCTGGGGGTGTTCAAGAAAAGACTGGCTGAGGCACATAGTGCCATGGTCTAGTTGACTGGCTAGGGCTGGGTGATAGGTTGGACTCGATGATCTTGGAGGTCTCTTCCAACCTGGTTGATTCTATGATTCTATGATTCTATGATCTGATAGTTAAAACTGAATTAATTTCTGTATATATTTTTGGGGGCGGGTTTTCGGGAAAATAAAATAACTCTATTTTTGTATAAATCCCTCACTCGGCCACATTAATTCCCTGCCTCCACAACAAATGAGGAAAGGGCAGAGGTGCTCAACACCTTCTTTGCCTCAATCTTCAATAGTGGGACAGGTTGTCTCCAGGACAACTGGACTCCTGAAGTGGCAAATGGAGTCAGGGTCCAGTATAGTCCCCCTGTAATCCATGAGGAAGAAGTAAGGGCCAGCTGACCCACTTAGATCCTCACAAGTCCATGGGACAGGATGGGATCCACCCTAGGGTGCTGAGAGAGCTGGCAGATGAGCTGGCCAAGCCACTCTCCATCATCTATCAACAGTCCTGGTTCACTGGAGAGGTCCCCAAAGACTGGGAGCTGGCCAATGTGATACCCATCCAGAAGAAGGGTTGAACGAAGGAACCGGAAAACTACAGACCTGTGAGCCTGACCTCAGTGCCAGGCAAGGTCATGCAACAGGTCATCTTGAGTGCCATCACAAAACACCTACAGGATGGCCAAGGGATCAGGGCCAGCCACCACCGGCTTAGGAAAGGCAGGTCCTGTCTCACCAACCTGTTCTCCTTTTCTGATCAGGTTATGCACCTGGTGTATGTGGGGCAGGCTGTGGATGTAGTCTACCTGGACTTCAACAAAGCCTTTGACACTGTTTGTCCCAACAAGCTCCTAGCCAAGCTGGCAGCTTGTGGCTTGGATGTATTCACTCTGATATGGGTCAGGAACTGTCTGGATGGCAGAGCCCAGAGAGTGATGGTGAATGGTGTCACATCCAGTTGGCAGCCAGTCACCAGCTGTGTTCCCCAAGGACCAGTTCTGGGACCAGTCCTGTTCAACATCTTTATTGATGATCTGGATGAGGGGATTGAGTCCTTCATCAGTAAGTTTGCAGATGACACCAAGCTAGGAGCAGGTGTTGATCTGTTGGAGGGTAGTAGAGCTCTGCAGAGGGACCTTGACAGGCTGAATGGGTGGGCAGAGGCCAATGGGATGAGATTTAACAAGGCCAAGTGCAGGGTTCTAAACTTTGACCACAACAACTCCAAGCAGCGCTACAGGCTGGGGACAGAGTGGCTGGAGAGCAGCCAGGAGGAAAGGGACCTGGGGTTGAGGTGCTGGAACATGTCCAGAGAAGGGCAACAAGGCTGGTGAAGGGCCTGGAACACAAACCCTATGAGGAGAGGCTGAGGGAGCTGGGGTTGTTTAGCCTGGAGAAGAAGAGGCTCAGGGGTGACCTCATTGTTGTCTACAACTACCTGAAGGGATGTTGTAACCAGGTAGTGGTTGGTCTCTTCTCCCAGACAACCAGCAACAGAACAAGGGGAAACAGTCGCAAGTTGTGCCAGGGGGAAATATAGGCTTAGGAGGAAGTTCTTGCCGGAGAGAGTGATTTGCCATTGGAATGGGCTGCCCAGGGAGGTGGTGGAGTCACCATCCCTGGAGGTCTTCAAGAAAAGACTGGATGAGGCAGTTAGTGCCATGATCTAGTTGACTGGATAGGGCATGGTGATAGGT
This sequence comes from Pogoniulus pusillus, assembly GCF_015220805.1. Classification (NCBI taxonomy): domain Eukaryota; kingdom Metazoa; phylum Chordata; class Aves; order Piciformes; family Lybiidae; genus Pogoniulus; species Pogoniulus pusillus. Next base: position 74,239,807 of record NC_087309.1, read on the forward strand.
TGGACTGGATGATCTTGGAGGTCTCTTCCAACCTGGCTGATTCTATGATTCTCTCTGAAGTTCCATGTCTCCACGTGATTTGTCTTTCCAAGCCAAGAATGGTGTTATGTGCAGTAGCATGTGGAACTGAATAGGTTTCCAGCCATCCAGTGCTGGCCTCTACCATTGTTAGCACATAATGCCAGAATGAGAATGAGGTAAAGTGATGTAGTTAATATGCCATGCTTCACCATACCATAAGGGCTTGATTTTCATAGCCTGCTTAATAGCAGCACAAATGTCACAGTCATATATGACTTGCATAACGGCATCCATGGATAAGTCAGTTGACCTATCAAGTGCAAGTAGGTGGGTTGCGTCTCTGCCTTGATGTTGTCAAGGTCTGGAGAACAGAGATTAACAGTATCTCTGTCCAGAGGAGCAAGACCAGTTCTTACGGATTTCCATGTTGTGAAATTAAGGTGCAAATGAGACCATATATCACCATGAAACTATTTATTAAAGGATAAGGTTGGGCAAAACAGAGGGAGAGAGGGGAGAAGGGAGAGAGAGAGAGAGATATAAAGGGAACAACAGAGAAGAGAAGATGGAGCAGGGAAGGAAAAGAGCTGTGATCATATTGCCCTCAGTTGCAGATGGAGGGGGGAGAGAGAGGCATGTGCGTGGCCCAGGGATGATCTTCTGTGGAGTTTGTCAGAGTTTCTTTGAGTGGTGTGCAGCTCTGGTGATCTGGTGGTGGTCCGCCCTCGGTGGTCTGGTAGAGGTGCCACTGGTAGTCTGCTGGGAGTGCCACACTTTGGCAGGCATTTCTCCTGCCTTTTTATACAGTTTTCTGCTCAGTGTCTGGCTGCAGCTCCCCAGGAAATCTTCCTGTGTATTCTCATGCATTTGCAGTGGTCTAGCGACATCAGGGAGAGGGCCTCCGCCCCCTCCCTGGCTGTACCTGTCCATACCCTGAATACACATAAGCCTTTTCCCTTGGGGGTAGCTGAGATAAGATGTAGGCCTCCTGGGCATTTCAGCCAGGCTGAGGTCCAGGAGTTTCAAAGGTGTTGTCTGTTGATTTGCATCCCTGAGCTTTAGGCCAAGCACCGAGTCTGAGTCCCAGAAGTTAACAAAGGCAATCTTTATCTTTGTTGATTAGGGAGAGATGATGCAATCTTTATCTTTGTTGATGAACCAGAGAGAGGATTTAGACTCTCACAGATGTCCAGAGGAATCATGGGCCCACTGAGCTAAGAACAGTTCATCTTGATGTTTCCAATCATGGTTAAGATCACAATTTGTGTCAATTTGAGAATTGAGGCACCTTGATCTGCCTACTGGTTGTGTTGGTGTTTCTCAGTGGCTCTGCTCTTAGGCATGTGTGCATCTACGTGCCACACCTTCACTGGAATTCACTCCGATCTTGAATCAATGTCCTGCCATAGATCAGCACACCAAATAGGCTTTCCTTTCTTCTGACAACCATTCTTTTTCAAGTCTTTTAGCCAACCCATAGAGCATTGGCTACCATCTACAAATTGGTGTAGAGGTAAAGGATAGGCCAATTTTTGTGTTCACCTACACCAAGAGCAAGTTGGACAGCTTTTACCTCAGCAAATTGGCTGGATTTGTCTTTTTTATCTCTTGCTTCAGTAACTCTCCTGGTAGGACTCTGGACTGTTGACTTCCATCTTCTCTTAGACAACAGGAACCATCTGTGAACAAAGCATAGTTCTTTTCCTGATCAGAGAGATCATCACAGGGAGGAGCTTCTTCAGCATAGGTTATTTTCTCCTCTGGAGGTTTGGTAGAGTCTGTGCCTTCCAGCCAATTAGTAATCACTTCCGTCAGACCAGGGCAATCAAGATTACCCATTTGCACTTGTTATGTTATCAAAGCCATCCATTTAGACCAGGTTGCATCTGTGGCATGTTGCAGTGCTAAACCTCTGCCTTTAAACATCCAGTTTAGAACTGGCAATCTAGGAGCTAAAAGTAACTGTGACTCAGTTCCAATCACTTCAGAAGCTGCTATCACTCCTTCATAGGCTGCTAGTATTTCTTTCTCTGTTGGGGTACAATTTGTCTATGAACCTCTGTAGCTACAACCCCAGAAACAAGTGGATGACCAAGAGTCTCATTTGGAGCTCTCTGCCAAAGACTCCAAGTTTGACTATTGTCACTCACAGCTGTATACAGACTGTTTTTGATGTGCAGACCAGTTCAAGCAGGTCTCAAGCCCGCTGCATGGATTACTTCTGGCTTGATCTGATCAAAGACTGGTTTTTGTTCAGGTCCCCATGCAGAAATTTTTCTCTTACAAGTCACATTGTGCAGAGGTTTGACAATTTGACTGAATCCAGGAACATGTAGTCTCCAAAATCCCACTGCACCCAAGAAAGAGAGAGTGTCCTTCTTATTTGTGGGAATGGCCATGGTGGAGACTTTGTTGATCACATCCTGAAGAATGTGATGGCAAACATCCTGCCACCGCACTCCCAGATACTGAATTTCTCTGGCAGGTTCTTAGACCTTGTCTCTCTTAATGGCAAAACCTGTTTGCAACAGAATGTCAATGATTTTGTTACCTTTCTCAAAGACTTCCTCAGCAGTTTGGCCCCACACAATGATGACATCAATGAATTGAATATGATCTGGAGTTTTCCTTTTCCCCAATGCATTGTGGATAACTGAGTGACAGATCATTGAACTGCATTTCCACCCCTGGCATAACTGGTTAAACTGATACTGGATTCCTCTCCAGGTACTGGATTGCTCTCCAAGCAAACTGAAGCCTGCATTCCTTTGCTATGGAAATAGCGTAGAAAGCATTAGCAATATCTATGGTAGCATACCATTTGGCTTCCTTTGAATGAAGCTCATACAGAAGTGCCTGCATATCTGGTACAGCTGCACTCATGGGTGGAGTCACCTTTTTGAGGGAACAAAAGTCAACTGTGAGATACCAGCCTCCATTAAGCTTGTGCACAGGTCAAATCAGACTGTGGAAGGTGAATGATCTTTTTGGATGGCAGTCTGACTTTCCAGTTGATGAATCAGCTGATGAATGGGCAAAAAAGAGTCACGGTTTGTTCTGTACTGCCTGTGGTGCACAGTTTGAGCAGCAATTGGTAGTTCCAGATCCTCTATGTCATGATGTCCCACAACTGCAGCTTCATCTGAAAGTTCAGATCTAATAGACAACTTCAATTTACCATCCTCAAATTCTGCAGATGCTATTCTGAGATCCCATTTATGACCTTTGGAATTTGTCTTGAAAAAGTCAATTCCCAGAATGCAAGGTGCATCAGGACCAGTTACAATAGCATGTTTTGTTCACTCTTTACCAGTGTACAGGATCACAAGATTTCAGGATGTTAGGGGTTGGAAGGGACCCAAGGAGATCATCGAGTTCAACCTCCTTGCCAGAGCAAGACCACACAATCTAGCACAGATCACAGAGGAAAGCATCCAGACAGGCCTTGAAAGTCTCCAGGGAAGAAGACTCCACAACCTCTCTGGGGAACCTGTTCCAGTGCTCTGTGGCCCATACACCGAAGAAGTTCCCTCTTGTGTTGAGGTGGAACCTCTTGTGCTGCAACTTACACCCATTGCTCCTGGTCCTATCACAAGAAGCAAGTGAGAAGATTCTGTCCCCCCACTCCTGATCAGCCCTTGGGTGTTTATAAACACTTATTAAATCCCCTTTCAATCTTCTCTCCTCCAGACTAAAAAGCCCCAGGTCCCTCAGCCTCTCCTCATAAGACATGCCTTCCAGTCCTCTAATCATCCTCGTAGCCCTCCACTGGATCCTCTCCAGCAGATCCCTGTCCCTCTTAAAATGGGGAGCCCAAAACTGAACACAGTGTTCAAGATGAGGTCTCACCAGGGCATATTAGAGGGGGAGGAGAACCTCCCTTGATTTGCTGGATACACTCTTCTCAGTACACCTCAAGATTCCATTTGCTTTCTTGGCCACAAGGGCACATTGCTGTCCCACGGTTAACTCATTATCCACCAGCACTCCCAGGTCCCTCTCCACAGGGACCAATCTTGATGGAGCACACCTCTTAGAAGAATGCATATAAGTCTTTGCATCATGGAAATAAAGTGCACTATGACCACCTAACCATATCGGTGAACAAAGAATCATTTTACTCAGGTGCTCTACCAGTATACACCAATATATGACACCCGAACAGTGAATAAGGCAGGCGGGTTAGACCGCGGCAGGCCGGCTGCGGGTAATACCATGTTCAAGAGGCTGGAGGGTTGGCAAATGGGCCAACCATCCTGTGGACGTTTTTCACATCCAAAAAATTTTCGTCACTGGTGCCACCAGACTGGAGGGCATCGCAGAAAGAAGGGGGCAAATGCCGGAATTTCAGAGCCGTGGGTGAACACTCCATGTGACACAGGTAAGGCCACGTGGAAACGGATGTGGCGCTGTCCTCGCTGACGTGTTTACTCTCCGAGAGAGACATTCCATCAGACTTGAATAAGCTCTACGAGCTGAGCGCATAGGAGACTAACAGGACTTTGTATTGTGTCTAGCCAGAGTGCTGAGAGAGATGTGTGGAAGACGTGCTTGGGACTGAGTTGCTGCTGACCGTAGAGCTGTTAAAATCACTCAAATCCACCTGGTGAGACTTAAATCATTGCCTTAGTGGACAAAAATCCTGCCAACAGGTGCAATGGCTGCTGTGCGTCATGGGGAACCACCCCTCACCAGCACCCATAATGGCGATTGCCAATAGCCACCCAGCAGCAGCAAGCTGCAAAAGCTTCTCAGTTTGAAAAAGTTTTCCAAGACTGCCGTACAGAGTGGCTTGCCTTCAGCCGTGAGTGCTGTGATGAATCTACCACTGTGGAGAATCTGCCAACTGCTGCGACACCTTCTTTCCGTGATCGGCAGGGTCCACTTTATCATCTGAAATGCAGCTCCCCCCACCACTCACCTGCATCCCCACCAACGACAAGACAGCATACAATGCAGGACAGAGACTTTTCACTTTTAAATGGTAAATCACGTTACTGAAGGGACAGAGGGACAAACAGCAGAGAGAAAAAAAGAAACGGCAGAAGTGACCACGCCAGAGAGATTGGAACCTCCCCCCCACTTCCTGTGGCTTGGCGAGCAGTCCAGATCCGCCCTTCTTCACTGTCACAGCCAGCTGCGCCCCTGCCCTCCCGCCCCATCCCAGTGGACGGCACCCCACAGCCGAGACGGAGACTGTCGTCTTTTTGCCTTGATTCTCTCGCTCTTTGTGTTGTTATGGGGACTGAGGGAAGGTGCCGGGAGTGAGCGCATTGTGGATGGAAATCAGTGGGAAAGATCCATGGGTCTGATTGAGTTGTTTCAGCGTGTTAGTTCAATTTGCATTTGTAAAGCTACAGGGGAAATTCCATTTCAGTAGTTCACACAGTTTAGCTCCTGCCCTTTTTCCTTTCCTTTTTCTCTCATGTCCTGCCTCTGTCTTGAGCGAGTCTGAGAAAAAACAGCAGTTTAAAAGTTTTCAGAGTAAAGCATCAGGAGGTTGAATTTGGTACAGCTGTGGAACGGATAAGGGTGAGGGAAGGAAAGAAACAACAGGTGGTGAACAAGCCTGGGGGACTGGACAAGATGGAGGGCAGAGGACAACAGAGGTGCTGGGGCTGCCAGCCCTCCCCCTCTTCCCCACCCCCGACTGCGGGGCGGCTCGTGGGGCTCTTCCCCTCCCCCCACCCCCCTCCCATGCCTCCTCCCTCCCTTCTTTATCTCTTTTTGCAGATTTTTTTTTTTTTTTTCTGGAAGCAGCAGAGCCTTGGAACTGTTTGAGCTGGAAAATCACTGAGGCCAGAGTCAGACCTCAGGAGATTGACTTACATACGGACTTGAAAGCAATGCCAGATGTCAAAAAGTTTATGGAAAAGATAGTGACAATAACTGATGAAGACTTAGAACCATTTTCTGCCTCTGTTACAGGCATGGATGCACACAGGTGCATCTTTTTAGCCACCAGACAACAGTTTGCAGCCAAGAAAATAGCCAATAATTCCTGACTAGGGTATTCACCCATCACCTTACTGATTAATCCCTTCTACAGACTAGGCAGCGACATCTTTTGCACTCATTGCTCAGTGGCAAAAGAAAGAGAGGGAAATTGCTAGGAGATAGCAGAGATGCCAGTCCCACTGACAATGAGTGGAAAATCATACAGACACTAAAAGCACCAAACAGGACAGACTAACACAGTTTTTACTAGAACTCAGATGCATTGCCCCTCTCAATGAGAGCATGAGCACTGAAATCCACATTACAAGTCACCAACCAGATTCTGGACTAGGACAGGAAATGATAGAGCTGATATGCTACACCAGTCAGCTCCTTCCCCCAATAAATGTGTTCAAACAGATAAGAATACAAGACTATTTCTGAAGGCCTTTTTGATAGTACCATATTTTGGAGTTTAGGAGTTTACTGGAGCAGCTGCTAATTGCAATGAATGAGTTTTGTGACAATTCTGACTTTCGTCTTTTCTGAGAATACCATAGTATTATTATCTTCTTGAATTTTCCTTGCCTTTTTCTTGAATTTTCTTCAGCTGATAGATTTTTAGAGTAAGATAAGTTAAGGCTAAGGGTTTGTAATATGACAATTGTGGGATTTTAGGATATAGGGACATCATGGGATGTTTTTTCTTGTTTTTTTGGTTTTTTTTTTTTTTTCTGTATATCTGAGTATCATTGGAAAACAAAAGGGGAGAAAATGGGTTTAGAGGAAAGTAGGATAGCAGAAGGAATTTTTTCTTTTTTCAAAATTTCTGTAATTCTATCATACAGATTAGGCCAGTGGATCTGTTAGCCTAGGCAATGAATATGTCTGCATTTGTTCTTGTATTTGCATGTGTTTGATCATTTATCTTCACAGGCCTTGATGAAGACCAACCTGATTATGACCAACCTGTTTTTCCTAAAGTGAGCAAAACTCTTGCTCAGATGGCAGAATTGTGGAAAGAACTTGAAAGGAGTACTGACATGATGATTATGTGTGTATGGATCATAAGGTTTGGATCATGGTTGATGAATTTGGATATTTTCATGAGATTTGATAGCACCTGTTGTAAAGGCCAAAGCCCACTCAATTGGCACAAGATGGTGATGTGCTTACCTTTTTGCAAGGGCCCTGCAAAAAGATAAGAAACACTGCCCTAAATTCTAAAAGCAGATGAAGAACTGTGGGAAAAGGCCTAATAGAATAGCCTGAATGCAACATCTAGGACACATTTTTTAATTATATTTAGAAATTAGTAGTTCTTAAGCACAATAGACAGACGCAGCTCATAGCTAAGGAGTGTGATGAGAGCATCAAGATTTCTGAGAACTACAGAGAGAATCCAGAACTATGGGAGTCTGAGGAGAAATAATGGACAGCTGATTCATCTGCAAATCTACAACGTCGATTGCCACACAGAGCCAATGAAGATGTGGCACACCTGCACTCTCCTGTGACTGTGATGATTTGTCAGGACTTTGGGGTTTTTGAACGAAATGACTTACTGTTGCTTGCAGAAATAGCTTTTGGGATTGTTAGCTAAGCTTGGGTTGTTAGCTTGCCAGACTAATGCTACTAATGAAAGCTCTAACAGGTTTATTCTCTTTCTGATTTTAGTACTATTGGTTTGCAGCTGTATCATTTACCACTGTGTTGAACAGCCTATGTAAAGCTGAAGGATCAGCCCAGGTTGCTCAAAAAAAAAGAGAGGGATATGTTGGAGAAATTCTTGCTAGCAGAGGACACAGAATGATAAACATGAGCAACCCGTGCTGGGAGTGTCCTTGAATCCATCTTGGGAGTTAGATACCAGGCACAGGGTAGCACCCCCCACATGCAGCTGCAAGGGGTGGAGTGGCAGCTGCAGGTGGGCAGTTAACCAGCCCCAGAGGCTGACCCTCATATTGCTATGGTATACTGACCTATCCATGCCTTACATGTAACACTGTACTCTCTGTATGTGACCAATCTTGGTGGAGCACACCTCTTGCAAGAGTGTCTCTGCATCATGGAAATAAAGCGGACTATGACCATCTAACCATATTGGTGAACAAAGAGTCATTTTACCCAGGTGCTCCACCAGTATACAGCTCCACAGGGATGCTCTCCAGCAGGTCACCTCCCAACCTGTACTGCTGCAGTTTATTATTCCTCCCCAGGTGCAAGACTCTGTATCTGTCTTTGTTGAACCTCATTTGGTTCCTTTGTGCCCAGCTCTCCAATCTGTCCAGGTCTCTCTGGATGGCCTCACAGCCTTCAGCTGTATCAGCCAAGCCTCTCAGCTTGGTGTCATCAGCAAACTTGCTGAACAGACATTCTGTGCCCTCATCAGTGTCCTTGATGAAGATGTTGAATAGGACTGGCCCCAGCACTGATCCCTGGGGGACCTCACTGGTTACAGCTCTCTAGCCGGACACAGCACCATAAATTACCACTCTTTGAACTCTATCATGTAACCAATTCATAATCCACCTCACTGTCTGCTCTTCCATCCCACACTTTCTGAGCTTGCTCACTAGAATATCATGAAAGATGGTGTCAAAGGCCTTGCTAAGGTCAAGGTAGACTACATGTATTGGTCTTTCTGAATCTACTCATTCAGCTATGTCATCATAGAATACTATCAGGTTAGTCAAGCATGACTTCCCTTTGGTAAATCAATGCTGACTACTGATAACCTTCTTCTCTTCCAAGGGGAAATCCACAAAGAGTTCTGCTGAAAATTTTTGTCTAAGATTTTTATTGAAGTAAATATGGACAATGCATATTTCTCCTGCATTATACTTTTAAAATTTATTATTCGTATGAAAACCATCACATTTGTCTTATGTCTACACTTTGAAGCAAGTATTTTTCAAATTTTTACCTACTGATTAAACAATATTGTTTTTTAATTGTTCAGAAATGTTGTATTGTCATCCAATGCACATTAAAATTTCCTTCTTCCCCTATAAACATTGAGGAGAAGCACTTTAAATAATTTGAATTAATCTTTTAGCTTCAAGGAGAAATAGCAGTTGTTCCAAACATTAGTCATTCTTAAAAAGCCATAGACTATGCTTAGCTTTTATTCAAAGTGTGGAATTCTCTGCGAGTCACATTTACATCCCACTGCTAGAGGAGAGGCAAATTAAATGTTCCTTATCGAACCAGTAAGGAAAAAAGAAAAACTTTATAAATTTAGGAACAAAGCACAAGCAGATGTGTGTGTATGAATGTGTTTTACATATGATTGTGGTTTACGGTCACCAGTTTTCAATCAGAAACAGTCAGTTCATGGAACTCCACAGAAGTATATGTTATCTTCAAAGTAAGTAGAAAAATTTTGCTCTTTCTTCTATTATAGCTCATACAAGGAAATGAATCAAAGAACAAGAAATTCCAGCTACTGTGCAAAAATGTTATTTGGTTATGCTTGTATTCTTTCTGATATGATCTCAATGCATCAGTAAGGAATTTGCATGAGAACTGAAGACACTGAATCTATGGCAGTTTCCAGGTTCTACTTTAAGTAGTTTCATATGTTTGTCAGAATTTGAATTACTTAAGCAATAACTGGAAAGGAAATACATGATAGATGTCTCTAATTTCCCCCTTCCCTTGCTTCATTTCCCCTTCTGATGCTGAGATTTCATTCCTTTCCTTACAGAATTCACACACCACAGTCTGCTGCTGTATTCTTCATTTTTTCCCCACCCTTGAATTTTTCTGACTACAATTCTCTGAGATTACTTGTCACAACAGAGGGATGGGGAGACTCTTGGATGCCAAGAAAGTTCCGTTTATTGTAGCAAATCCACTATCTTTTATAGTTAATACAGTTCTGACTCCATACAGAAGGCTCTCAGTGATTGGTTCATTAAGCTTCTTGCGTATACTGCTGATTGGCTATTCCAACTCAGCTTCTTGCTAAAATTTCACAATTTCTGCTTAGCTAAGATCTCTTATCAGTACAAGAAACCATACGCTCTAACTCCTTATCAGTACAACAGACCCTGCAATAAAATTAGGTCAATGTGTCGTAAATTCCTCTTTCTTATCAATTAAGTAGGTGTCATTTTACGCAGCTCTAGCCCAAGGGTTATGGTGTAACTCCTCCAAGGTTATCAGTTGTTCCTGGCTCACAGCTCGCGACCCTACATCTCCCCCTTTCTGTTGTACAACAAAGATCTTAGCAGTAGCTCTATTAATCATTCTTTGCATGCATTGGAATATACAAGGCAATAGTAAAAGCATTACTAACACTACAATAATAACATAGCAAAATGTTTTTACAAGACTTCTAATCCATCCTGAAAGACCCCATCCCAGAAATAGTTTGTCAAGCCAGTCCCAATTATCTTCCTGTTGCAGTCTCGTCACTCCATCCCGTATCTTCTGTATACTGGCGTGGATCGATTCAGAGTGATCGGACAAGTTCATGCAGCACATTCCTTCGAAGTCTTCGCAACCATGTCCTTGAGCTAAAAGCAAGAAATCTATAGCAGCGCGATTTTGTAATGTAGCATGCCTAACACTATCTACATCCACTAATAGTCCTGACAGTGCAACACTAGTTGCATTGCTTTGTTTTGCAAGCCAACAGCCTAATTTATTCAAGGTGGCTAATGATTTGCTAGAGGCAACTCCTGGTGCAAAAATTGATGCAGCAACTATTTCTCCTCTATTCCAAAAATCAACATTATCATCACAAGATTGATCAAAAGCGTGCGCAGCTCTTTTATCTCTAATTTGCGGGTGCCTCTGATACTGTTTCCGCCACCGCAGAACAGTGGTGTCATTGGGTGTTAAAATTGTTAACCTACAACATCATTGCCCTGAATTATATCTCTCAGTGACCCAGGGACTGGCCATTGATCTACTGGTACCCCTACTAGACATGTAGAAAAAGGATTCTGAGGTGTGGCTGTAGCCAGACACAACGATTGTGATCCAGTAAGATTGGCCAGTGTGATCCAAACATTAGTTTTAGACAGGGTAAAAATACCAACTCCTAACTCAATTCCCCATATACAAATTAAAAACACAGTTACATTCTTCATTTTGTCGATGATGTCTGTGCGTCAGATGAGGGTTCTATATATGGACGTATGTTCTTTGCCGGGAACCATTTGGGTCCTGAATCTGTGGAAACACAAGCATAACCCCTTCCCCATGTTATTAGAGGGAACGGTCCTTCTATTTTTCCTGATTCCATGTTTCTTACCAAGACGGGGGGGTTTTCCTGAAATTTGAAAAGGTGATTACTTGCAAAGTGCCGTGCAATAGGGGGGGTATCTTCTGCAAAGCAATTAAAAAAATTGAAAGTGTACATGGCTTTCTGTAACCGTTCTTCTGGTGTGTCTATCATACCCCCTCCCCCTTTCTGTTTTCCTAATAGTGTTTTTAGTGTTTGGTGTGATCTCTCAATGATGGATTGCCCTGTAGGCGAGTGCGGGATGCCGGTAACGTGGCGTATCCCCCATTCCATAAAAAAGTTCTTCAAAAACTGGGATGAGTGAGCTGGACCATTATCAGTTTTTATCATTTTTGGTACGCCTAAAGTGGCGAATGCTTTTAAGAAATGCCATTTAGCATCTTTAGCTCTTTCTCCTGTATGACAGGAGGCAAAAAGTGCGCCTGAAAAGGTATCTATGGAGGAATGTATGTATTTGAGTCGGCCGAATTCAGAAAAATGTGTAACATCAGTTTGCCATAGCTCAAGGCTTTGCAAACCTCTGGGGTTGATCCCTGTGGCTTGAGATTGTACACTGAAGCGCTGGCACTCTGGGCAGGCAGAAATGATATCTGCTGCCTGTTGCACGGTTAGATCGAATTGCCTCCTTAATCCTTTCGTGTTAGTATGGAAGAACGCATGACTCGCTCGTGCTTGCCCTAACCTATCAGGTAGGGGAGAGGCTGTCAAAACCGGCATTGCTAAAGAGTCAGCAACTCTGTTGCCTTCGGCTATAAATCCTGGAAGGTTTGTGTGAGATCTAATGTGCGTCACAAAAAAGGCACATTTTCAGTTGTTAATAAGCGTGATCAAATCTTTAAGCAGATGAAATAGCTGTAAATTAGAGACTTCTTTAAGGGCAGAAGCCTCCGCCCTTGTTACAATACCTGCTACGTACACAGAGTCCGTTACCAGGTTAAAAGGCTGATCGTGGAACAAAGTAAAGGCTCGAACAACTGCAGCCAATTCCACGATTTGTGGAGAGCCTGGATGAAAAGTAATGTCAGATTGCCAATTCTCATCAGTAAAGCACTTCCAGGCGACAACTGCTTTATGAGAGGCTCCTGACCCATCTGTAAAAAGGGTAACAGCCTCCAATGGTGTTTCACTTCTTTTCGGATGTTCAGCTAAAGTAAAAGATAAGTGGAAAAGTTTATGTGGCAAGGGATGATTAGAGAACTGTCCTGAAAATCCTTGAACTGCAATCTGAAAAGGGAGTGAGTTCTGCATGAGAAAAGAGAGGTATGAGTCAACCACAGGCACATAAATAATTGCAAAGTCTTGGCCGGAAAGAGATAACACTCGGCTCCTGGCTTTCATAACAATGTGTGAAAGCATTTCTGGGAGTTGCCAAATTGTCTTTGAAGACTGATGGGGTAAAAAGACCCATTCTATTATCAACAAAGGATCTTTCACCTTAACGTCCCATTGAAAAATCATCCCTGAAAATTTGTCATCGTCTTTTAAGACTATTAAGTAAACAGCTAAATCAGGATCCCACCGAAAAGCTTTTCGTTCCGAAATCGCATCATGAACCTTGCTCAATGCTGTTTCTGCAGAAGGCGTCAGTTTCCTCGGGGCTAACAAGTTAGTATCCCCTTTCAATAGGTCAAACAATGGGGCTAATTCCTGATTAGAGATCCCTAAAAGAGGTCGTATCCAATTTATAGAGCCCAAAAGTTTTTGAACATCATTAAGGGTCTTAATTTGGACATCTATGTATATTTTTTGTGGCAAAATTGACTGATCTGTGATCCTCCACCCCAAATAATTGTACGGTTCTTTCTTTTGGATCTTTTCTAAAGAAACATGTAGACCTGCTCCCTGAATCGCCTGCATAGTAGCTTGTGTAGCGTTTTTTAACTCGTCTTCTGATGCTGCAGCAATGAGCAAATCATCCATGTAATGATACAATATAACAGTAGGATACTCCGAACGTACAGGAGTGAGTATCTTTGCCACATACCATTGACATATAGTGGGACTATTTTTCATGCCCTGAGGTAATACAGTCCAATGATAGCGTTTTAGCAGTTCTCCCATGTTAATGCTTGGCACTGAGAATGCAAACCTAGGAGCGTCCTCAGGGTGCAGTGGAATGTCAAAAAAGCAATCTTTCAAATCAATCACCATTAAATGCCAATCTCGGGGGATCATTGTTGGAGAAGGGAGACCCAGCTGTAAGGGTCCCATGGTTTCCATTGTTTCATTTATTTTTTGCAAGTCCTGGATTAAACGCCAATTTCCTGTTTTCTTCTGTATTACAAAAACAGGGGTGTTCCAAGGACTAAAAGTAGGAATCAGATGTCCTTTTTTCAATTGAATTTGGACTAGTTGTTCCAGGGCGCTAAGCTTTTCTTTTGATAAGGGCCACTGATTAACCCACACTGGGTCTTGTTTTTTTTCCATTTTAATTTTGGGGTCTCGCGCCCTTCTTCAGTGGCCCCTATTAAAAAAGCGATTCCAGTTGTATTCCCCATTGAGACAAAACGTCTCTTCCCCACAAGACCAGTGGTATGGGCATTACATATGGTCGAATGTTAGCTATTCTACCCTCAGGTCCAACAATTTGAACAATGCCCACACTTTGATAGCTGTTTCCCACACCCCCCACCCCTGCTAATGGCTGAGAGGTATGAGTAAGTGGCCACTGACGAGGCCATTTAGCTCGAGATATTACTGTAACATCTGCTCCAGTATCTATAAGTCCTGTAACAGAAACCTGCTGACCATCCTGCTTCATTATACACTGTTTCATAGGTCGATCTTTTGATATTGTTTGTGTCCATAGAACCTGGGGTTGGCCCGTGGAACCAAAAGCACCTTGTCTGGTAACACCTGTGGATGGAGAAACACTGCCCAAGGGGAACAAAATAAGTTGTGCGATCTTACTGCCTGCCGGTACCTCGCAGGGCGGTGTAGGCGTCCATGCCATGATCTTGATTTCCAAGGCATCGCTGTCGATAATGCCGGGGAGCACAAAAAGACCCGTTAAAGTAGTCAACGATCTTCCTATTACGAGGGCGAACATTCCCTCTGGCAGTGGTCCCTGAAAGACTATCTCTTCACAAACTGATTCTAACAGTCCCGTGAAGTAATGCGAGCCCAAGCCGTTCTCGGCAGCAACTCTCCTCAGTTCTTTTGTGATGGAAAAGTTAAGCGGCCCCCAGACAGGGTCTCCTCTGGTGGGGTATGTTACTGGGGCCACAAAAGGATTATTTCGGCCAAACTTATGGCGTGGAGGACGCGGGGGGATCTGAATGGCAGAAGCCATGTCCACGTCCCCAGCCTCCAGAGCTCGTTTTTTAATCGTAGCCCATATCATGCCTGGGTCGTAGTCATCGGGAAACAAGTCTGGCTCTTGCTCAGGATCAAAGGGATCGGGTTCGAAGGGATTCTCACTAGGTGTTGATTGAGCGGCAATAGTCGTATTTATGTGTTTGGTCTCTTTCTTTTTCTCCGGGGGGGTTTAGAGCCTCACTCGGACTTTCACCGCTTAAAGAAGGAGCTGACGGTGGTGTCGCCTCCTTTCCTAGAGTCTGATGTTTAACTCCTTTGTACACTTTCCGCCATGGGGAAAGCAGCTTTAGAGCATCAGAGTCTCCCCTCGTCCCAAGGTCCCATAGTTGAACCCCCACACGATCCCAAAAATCATGCTCAAAGATGTTTACCGAGGTGACATCTGAAAATTTATCCTGGACCCAGTTTAGTATTAATTTCAGTTCATGGCCCGATATGTCCTTATTATGTTTCTTCATTAATTCTTTCATCATTTTATAAACGTCCCTTTCTTCATGGGAACTATGATTACCCATATTAAACGGTTTCTCCGAGCTCACCTGCCAATCCTTGGCTGGGACAAGACGGGTGGCCACCCTTTAAGACTTCTTCCAGTCTTCCTCCTCGGTCCTCGGAGACTTGCGACCAGCTGCCTTATTTTCGCAGTTGATAGCCTGTCATCACGTCAGGCTCCCTTCATAATCACGTCGGGGGTCACCATTTGTCGCAACAGAGGGATGGGGAGACTCTTGGATGCCAAGAAAGTTCTGTTTATTGTAGCAAATCCACTATCTTTTATAGTTAATACAGTTCTGACTCCATACAGAAGGCTCTCAGTGATTGGTTCATTAAGCTTCTTGCGTATACTGCTGATTGGCTATTCCAACTCAGCTTCTTGCTAAAATTTCACAATTTCTGCTTAGCTAAGATCTCTTATCAGTACAAGAAACCATACGCTCTAACTCCTTATCAGTACAACAGACCCTGCAATAAAATTAGGTCAATGTGTCGTAAATTCCTCTTTCTTATCAATTAAGTAGGTGTCATTTTACGCAGCTCTAGCCCAAGGTTTATGGTGTAACTCCTCCAAGGTTATCAGTTGTTCCTGGCTCACAGCTCGCAACCCTACAATTACTAGTTTCAGGCCTACTATTGGTTGTAACTATTCCTCTGGGCATCAAGACAAATAATGCTATTGTATCATTTTGTGTACAGACAACATGTTATTAATCCTTAGTGTGAAATAATCAAATTATATTGGAAGGAAATAAAGAAATATTATGCTGGCTTTCTTGTCATGTGCAGCTTATACAATACATGCATTTCAATGCATTGTATATATGTTACAGAATCATAGAATCACAGAATCCTAAGGGTTGGAAGAGACCTTCAGAGATCATCTAGCCCAACTCTCCTGTTAATGCAGGTACACCTAAATGAGGTTGTACAGGAGCATGCCCAGACAGACAGAGGACACTCCACAGGCTCTCTGTGAAGTCTATTCTAGTGCTCTCTCAGCCTCAAAGCAAAGAATTTTCTCCTTAAGTACAAGAAAAACCTTCTGTGTTCTTGTTTACACCCGTTGTCTTTTGTCCTGTCAGTGGCCGCCACTGAAAAGAGTCCAGCTCCAGCCTCAGGATCTCCAAGGATCCCCTCAGTCTTTTTTTCTAGGTTAAAGAGCCCCAGATCTCTCAGCCTTGATGCAAGATTATAGTAGGCATTATATTGATAATTATATACATATATTATTCTATTTGTTGTATGAGCTATTTAAATGTATGACATTTATTTAAATATGTATAAATAACAACAAGTATATGGCTGACACAGAAATTAAATAGTGATCATGTTGAGAAACTCTGCAAAACCCATTTTTGTATTTGTTTAAGTCTCTGTTATGGTATCCTGAAAAGTTAGTCTTACAAACTCAGGATGACCACAAAAGCAGAATTACAGGGAATACACTTAAGCAATACCCTAGGATCCTGGAAAGTTCATTGCTGTATTTCTCAGGAATACCATTTATATGAAGGTCACATAACTCAGATGCTGAAAGGTGAAATAAAGTTGGAAAGTACCTTTTAACATTGGTCACATGCATTAGGGCAAATAGAAATTTCCATCTCCAAGAAGGTCTGACCAATGCTGTATTAAGTTTTACACCTTAATTTCTTTCTCTGTGATCACAGAATCATAGAATGGTTTACATTGGAAGGGACTTCTAAGATCATCTAGTTCAAACTCTCTGCCATAGGCTGGGACACCTCCCACTAGAACAGGTTGCTCAAGGCCTCATCCAATCTGGCCTTGGACACCTCAAAGGAAGGGAGCATCCACAACCTCCCTGGGCAACCTGTTCTGGTGTCTCACCACCTTCACTGTAAAGAACTTCTTCCTAACATCTAATTTAAATCTCCCCTCTTCCAGTTTAAACTCATTGCCCCTTGTCCTGTCATTACAAGACCTTGTAAATAGTCCCTCCTCAGCCTTCCTGTAGGCCCCCTTCAGATACTGGAAGACTCCTATAATGTCTCCTCAAAGCCTTTTCTTCTCCAGCTTCTCCAGTTGGCTGTCTGGGCTGCACCTGCACACTATCAGCTCATGTTGAGCTTTTCATCAACTCAGACCCCCAGGTCCTTTTTGTCATGGCTGCTGTCCAGTCATTTGCCACCCAGCCATTTGGGATTGGGATTGTGTTGACACAGGTGCAGGACCTTACACTTGGCCTTATTGAATGTCATGAGGTTAGCCTGGGCCTACCTCTCCAGCCTGTCCAGGTCCCTCTGGATGTCATCTCTGCCCTCTAGGAAGTCAACTGTGCCACACAGCTTGGTGTCATCTGCAAACTTGCTCAGGATGCACTTGATTCCTCTGTCCATGTCACTGACAAAGTTGTTAAACATCACTAATCTCAGCACTGACCCCTGAGGAATGCCATTTGTCACTAGGTGGACATTGTGCAACAGAGTGGTTGATCACCACTCTCTGTGTGCAGTCATCCATCCAATTCCTTATCCAGCCATATTCCACCCATCAAGTCCATGTTTTTCCAGTTAGGTGACCAGGATGTCATGTGGGACAGAACCAAATGCCTTACTCAGGTCCAGGTAGGTGATGTCAGTAGCCCTTCCCTTGTCCACTGTTGTTGTGACTTCATCATAAAAAGCCACTAAATTTGTCAGGCATGATTTGCCCTTGGTGGAGCCACGGTGGTTACCACCAATATCCTCTGCTTTGTTTTCCATTTACCTTAGTAGAGTCTTCAGGAGAATCTGCTCCATGATCTTGCCAAGCACAGAGGTGAGACTGACTGGATTGCAGTCCCAGGATCATTCTTCTTTTCCTTCTTGAAGATAGGAGTTATATTTTCCCTTTTCCAGTCAACAGGAGCTTCGTCCATTCTGCCATGACCTTTCAAATATGATGGACAGTGGTTTCACAACTTCATCCATCAGTTTCCTCAGGAATGGGTGGATCTTGTGTTGTGGAGGGCCTGTAAGCCTGAAAGCAGGCTTATTTATACCTGCTCTGCCTGGACATGTCTCTCTGCCTGCACCAGGGGTAAATGAGCACAAAGGGGTACAACAGACCAGGGCCATAAAGTCAGTTACCCAGGACACCTGATTGTGTAAGCCCCCACACGCCCAACTCTTGTCTCCCAGGTGTAAGCCCATGTGATCCCCATATTTGGGATAGTCTAGGTAAGTGCCTTTTGCCTAGTATGGCAAGGTTTAGCTGACTGCCAACCTGATTGGTTATTCTAGTGGCCATTAACTCTTGGCCCACATTTAATAAATAGGGGTGCACAGGCTCACGTGCAGCCTTCTCCACATTACTTGTGGCTCCACCACATTGCTTGCTTGCCTGCATACTTCCTTGCAGCTTTATGCCTGCCTCTATATGATTGCCTCGTGTGCACCACTGCCACTAGTTGCCAGGAGCAGACCCACTTGTCTGCATTCGATTGGCCTGAGTAGTCAACATTAGACCCGTGCTCAGACTGCACGGAATCCTGCCTCTGCACCTGGAGATCCTGCTTATGTACCCATGGAGAAAGCAGCCAGCAGGATCCAGCTGCATAAGGTCAGAGGCTGCCATTTCCCCTGACGCCAGAGGATTCCAGCCTCAAAGTCCACAAGCAGAGACCCTGAAGAACTGGACACTTGCAATAGGCTGTGATGTAGCCCCAGAGGGTGAATTCTTATTAATCCTAATTGTGAGTAAATACTTGAATGCCTCTGTAATTTCTATTACCTCTGCCATAAAGCATAAAGCAGTTTTCAGCTCAGCTTTGCTGGGCAAATAATATAAGACCCCAGGCAGCATTAAGCCACTGGGAAAACTCTCTCTCTGTTAATAGTTTCAATGTTTGCTAGTTATTAATAAGTTTCTGTAGATATATATCCTAGAATGTCTTCATAACCGTGTAAAGAATCATTTTAATATTAAAGTTCAGTGGTTATGGGGGGTGAGAGTTGAAATATTGTTAATAAATATGTATTTTTTTAATAAATATCCTCTCGCATTAATTAATTTCTCCCCTCTGCCAAAATTGGCGTAGGTGTCAGAGTCTCCTCCATGAAATCTTGTCAGGCCCCATGGACTTGTGCATGTTCAGATTCCTTAGGTGCTCATGAACATGACCTTCAATTATAGTTGGCAGATCTTCCTTCTCCCAGTCCTTACTTTTGCCCTCTGGGACTTGAACATTGTAGTTGGAGCCCTTGCTGTTGAAGACTTGTATAGGGTTAACACTCCTGGGGGAGTAACCCTGAACCTGACCCTAGGGGTCTTGGCCCCTCCCCAGGGGTGGGCCACACTCCAGGTGATGGTTAGCCCACACCCCCCACTTCCTGTGGTATAAAAGAGACAGGACCTCCCTGTCTCTTCCTCTTTTTTTTTCCTTCACTCCCTCTTGACACACACACTCACACTGCATACCAGCACACCACGTGGCAGCCACGAGGCAGAGACACCATCACGTTGCTCGGGTTGTATACATCCCTTTTTGTATTTTGCTGTTTTTCCCTTCCTTATCCTTTGTAAACTCCCCTACCTCCAATACCTTTTCTAAGTTATTGATAAACTTTTCCTTTTTAACTTCCAAATCGAG
The DNA here is from genome assembly GCF_015220805.1 of Pogoniulus pusillus. Taxonomy (NCBI): domain Eukaryota; kingdom Metazoa; phylum Chordata; class Aves; order Piciformes; family Lybiidae; genus Pogoniulus; species Pogoniulus pusillus. The sequence goes on from NC_087309.1 coordinate 74,259,432, forward strand.
TGAGATTGATTTATTTGGGTGTCCCTACCTTTCTCTCTCTCCCTGTCTTTTGGGAAAAGGAGGGGGAAGAGGGGAGGGCACTCTATAAATTCTATAAATTGTCATTGGGTCTATTAAATTTATTAGAGTCTCTGGGAACCTGCATTTTAACCCAAGACAAGACTGAGGCAAAGAAGTCATTGAGCACCACGATCTTATTCATAACCTTTTCACCATCTGTCCATTTTCCTTCTGGAAGGGTCCCACTCCCTGGTCCTCCCTTTCTCATTAATATATTTGACGATGTTCTTGTTCCCCTTCAATGTCCCTAGACAGATTTAATTCTAGCTGTCCTTTGACTTTCCTAACCTGATCTCTGGTTGCACAGACAATTTCTTTGTATACATCCCAGGTTCCCCATCCTTGCTTCCACTCTCTGTAGGCTTTCTTCTTGCATCTGTGTCCAGGAGTTCTCTATTCATCTAAGCAGGCCTCCTGGCATTCTTACCTGCCTTCCTCATTTTTGGAATGCATTGCTCCTGGGCCTGGAGGAGGTGATCGTTGAACATTGACCATCTTTCCTGGGCTCCCCTTCCTTCCAGAGGTTTTTCCCATCCTGTCATTCTGACAGGGAGGTCTCTGAAGTGGATGAAGTCTGCTCTTCTGAAGTTGAGAGCAGTGAGTTTGCTATGCACCCTCCTTGATGCCCTGAGGATCTTAAACTCTACTATTTCATGGTCACTGCAGCCAAAGCAATCTTTCAGCTTCACTTCACTCTCCAGCCACTTCTTGTTGGTGAGGACTAGGTCCAGCATAGCACCTTTTCCTTTGGGTTCTTCTATGACTTGGAGGAGGAAGTGTGATGGTTTGGGAGTTAGCTGCTCCTCCCACATACTTATGAAATCACCCAGACTAGACTCAGCCAGATGGAAGTTAAGGAATTAAGATATATTTACAGCTTAGCACAATTATACAAGCAGATATTTACAATATATACAAATATTTACAGTTATATACAAATTAAAAGTAATACAGAAACACAGTGCTCCTCCCAAAAAAAAAATCAGAGTCCCCAGGAGGATCCCGATACAAACCTCTTCCTCCCTCCCTCTTTACCTCCTGTCAGAAATAATCAAATCAGTCCCCATATATGTCACATGATAAATCTGGAGAGATCTGAGGTGAGATGTCAAAAAGACAGTAAGGAGGTTAGAGAAAAAAGGGGTTAGGTCAGATTAAACTATTAAGGCAGATGCACCCACACAGACCCAGCTCACCAGAGAGTAGGAGCAGAAATGAGAGGGAAGAGGTGTGTGAGGAGTGTCTTATCTATATTTTGGCTACTTGCATTTCTCAGCAGAAGAATGACTCATATAGGGTAATAAAGATTTTTTTTTTCTTTTTTCTCACAGCTAAGAATTTCTCTCAGTACAATATTCCAATTAGCCTCAAATCAGCACAGAAAATTATTGTCAATACACTCCAGGAACCTCTTAGATTCCTGGTGCTCTGCTGTATTGTCCTTCCAACAGATGTCAGGGAGGTTGAAGTTCCCCATGAGGACCAGGGCCTCTGAGCATGAAACTTCTCCTATTTGTTTGTACAGGGCCTCATCTGCTTCACCTTTCTCATCAGGAGGTCTGTAGCAGACTCCTACTATGATGTTGCCTTCCCTTTAGCCTTTACCTCTCTGCTTTTTCATTGTCCATCCCCAGGTTGAGCTCCATGGACTCTAGTTTACCTAGTTTATCACCCCCTCTCTTTCCTCTCTGCCTGTCCCTTCTGAAGAGTCTATAACCATCTATCCCTACACTCCAATCATGGCATCTGCCCCATCATGTCTCAGTGATGCCAATGACATCATAACCCTGTAGACTTACACATATTTGCAATTCGTCCTGTTTATTACCCATGGTCCTTGGGTTAGTGTAGAGACATTTCAGTTGTGTCTCTGCTGGAGCTGACTTGCTGACTGATTTCTCTTATACTGATCTTTGGACACTCTTTTCTCTCTTTTCTCAATCTGTACTTCAACCCTAGAGTCAGAGCCCACCTGTCCATGCTCAGGCACCTCTGTAGCTATCAGCCTATCTCTACCTCTCGTATCATCACTACCATGTGGATTACTACTTGATGTTTCCCTGTTGGCAGCCTCTACCTGAAAGGGATCTCGATATTATGGTTGGTGCCCTTGCCATTGAAGGCTGAGGCAAAGAAGTCATGGAGCACCTCAGCCTTATCCATATCCTTTGTCATTGGTTCTCCATTTCTTTTCCACAAGTGTCCCACATTCTCCCTCTCTCTCCTTTTCTCCCTCTTGGGGTTATGACATTCTTAGATACCACTTGGATAGAATTGTCCTATCTCAACCATATAAACCTTTATTTTTAGGAGACTAAAAACATAAATAGACGCAGGTTTCATCCATATGATTTCACTGAAGTTAGATTTAAGACTATAAATATGTACCATTATTGCTAAATGCACTTGGAATTTCTGCAGATCTGTTAGCAGTGAGATAAAAACCTCACAGAATAATGTTTAGAACCTCAGAGGCTATTTAAAATTTCATTATGAATATTGCTACTAAGCTATTCTTTGCACCACAGAACTAGCCCAAATATCAATATTTTTTATTTAAAAATAAAATTGGGGGTGAGGAAGGGAGTGCATAGAACTCAAATAAAAAATTAAAGCACAAGAAATTTTTTTTTAGTATAATTTGAAGATCCCTTCCATCAAACTTTATCTCACTATATGTGATATCAAAAGTACAAGAAAGAAATCATCACAGACTTTGTATAGGTTGTTAATAATATTGAATACAGTTTATAATCATAGAATCATAGAATCAATCAGGTTGGAAGAGACCTCCTGTCGTGGAGGGCCTGTAGGCCCAAAAATAGGCTTGTTTATGCCTTGCCCTGCCTGAACATGTTTTTCTGCCTAGACCAGAGGTAAACACATTAAATGGATAAAAAGGAGGTACAACAGATCTGGTGCCATAAAGTCTGGTCTGCCAGGACCCCTGGTTGTAAACAGGTTGTGTAAGCCCCCACACACCCTGCTCGTGTCTCCCTGGTGTAAGGCCCATGTGATCCCCGTATTTGGGAAAGTCCAGGTAAGTGGCATTTGCCTATTATGGTTAGGTTTGGCTCACTGCCAACCTGATTGGTCATTCTAATGGCGAAGAGATCATTAATCTCAGCCCACATTCAATAAATGGGGGTACCCACGTAAACAACCTGTTCAGACCCCCATGCTCGGACTCCATTGCATAGCTCAGACACTCAGACACTCAGACACTCAGACCCTCATGCTCAGACCCACTTGCAGCACAGACTCCCCCTGCAGAGCTCACTTAAGCCTGCCTGTGTATATGTGGAGCCTATAGTCTCCTAGCCAGATGTGCACATCTGCAATTCACTGTGTTATCAGGACCAGATCCTGTATTGTCTGCCTTTGCCTACGAAGCTCAGGCTCCTGAGCAGCTGTACACATCTTGCATGCCCACTGCTTATCATTGCCTGGTTAAGTGCCGTTGCCACTGACTTAACCAGGAAGCAGACTCTGAATTGTATGCATATGCTATCGGCCTGGTAGTTGCCTGAGAACCATGCTAGAGACTTCACAATATTCTCCTCCTGCACCTGAGATGCTGCCTGCTAAGAATCCCTGGACAGAGCACCCAGAAGAAGCCAGCAGCACCAAGGCATAGATTGCCAGGAGAACCATGTCAAAGGCCATCTTTCCCCAGAAACTGGGAAGATTCATTGTTTCCCCTCAAGCTGGGAGGAGTCCCCCAGGGATCAGTGCTGGGGCCAGTCCTATTCAATATCTTCATCAAGGACACTGATGAGGGCACAGAGTGTCTGTTCAGCAAGTTTGCTGATGACACCAATCTGAGAGGCTTGGCTGATACAGCCGTCCAGAGAGACCTGAACAGACTGGAGAGCTGGGCACAGAGGAACCAAATGAGGTTCAACAAGGACAAGTGCAGAGTCCTGCACCTGGGGAGGAATAATAAACTGCAGCAGTACAGGTTGGGAGGTGACCTGCTGGAGAGCAGTCCTGTGGAGAGGGACCTGGGAGTGCTGGTGGATAATGAGTTAACCGTGGGACAGCAATGTGCCCTTGTGGCCAAGAAAGCAAATGGAATCTTGAGGTGTACTGAGAAGAGTGTATCCAGCAAATCAAGGGAGGTTCTCCTCCCCCTCTAATATGCCCTGGTGAGACCTCATCTTGAACACTGTGTTCAGTTTTGGGCTCCCCATTTTAAGAGGGACAGGGATCTGCTGGAGAGGATCCAGTGGAGGGCTACGAGGATGATTAGAGGACTGGAAGGCATGTCTTATGAGGAGAGGCTGAGGGACCTGGGGCTTTTTAGTCTGGAGGAGAGAAGATTGAAAGGGGATTTAATAAGTGTTTATAAACACCCAAGGGCTGATCAGGAGTGGGGGGACAGAATCTTCTCACTTGCTTCTTGTGATAGGACCAGGAGCAATGGGTGTAAGTTGCAGCACAAGAGGTTCCACCTCAACACAAGAGGGAACTTCTTCGGTGTATGGGCCACAGAGCACTGGAACAGGTTCCCCAGAGAGGTTGTGGAGTCTTCTTCCCTGGAGACTTTCAAGGCCTGTCTGGATGCTTTCCTCTGTGATCTGTGCTAGATTGTGTGGTCTTGCTCTGGCAAGGAGGTTGAACTCGATGATCTCCTTGGGTCCCTTCCAACCCCTAACATCCTGAAATCTTGTGATCCTGTACACTGGTAAAGAGTGAACAAAACATGCTATTGTAACTGGTCCTGATGCACCTTGCATTCTGGGAATTGACTTTTTCAAGACAAATTCCAAAGGTCATAAATGGGATCTCAGAATAGCATCTGCAGAATTTGAGGATGGTAAATTGAAGTTGTCTATTAGATCTGAACTTTCAGATGAAGCTGCAGTTGTGGGACATCATGACATAGAGGATCTGGAACTACCAATTGCTGCTCAAACTGTGCACCACAGGCAGTACAGAACAAACCGTGACTCTTTTTTGCCCATTCATCAGCTGATTCATCAACTGGAAAGTCAGACTGCCATCCAAAAAGATCATTCACCTTCCACAGTCTGATTTGACCTGTGCACAAGCTTAATGGAGGCTGGTATCTCACAGTTGACTTTTGTTCCCTCAAAAAGGTGACTCCACCCATGAGTGCAGCTGTACCAGATATGCAGGCACTTCTGTATGAGCTTCATTCAAAGGAAGCCAAATGGTATGCTACCATAGATATTGCTAATGCTTTCTACGCTATTTCCATAGCAAAGGAATGCAGGCTTCAGTTTGCTTGGAGAGCAATCCAGTACCTGGAGAGGAATCCAGTATCAGTTTAACCAGTTATGCCAGGGGTGGAAATGCAGTTCAATGATCTGTCACTCAGTTATCCACAATGCATTGGGGAAAAGGAAAACTCCAGATCATATTCAATTCATTGATGTCATCATTGTGTGGGGCCAAACTGCTGAGGAAGTCTTTGAGAAAGGTAACAAAATCATTGACATTCTGTTGCAAACAGGTTTTGCCATTAAGAGAGACAAGGTCTAAGAACCTGCCAGAGAAATTCAGTATCTGGGAGTGCGGTGGCAGGATGTTTGCCATCACATTCTTCAGGATGTGATCAACAAAGTCTCCACCATGGCCATTCCCACAAATAAGAAGGACACTCTCTCTTTCTTGGGTGCAGTGGGATTTTGGAGACTACATGTTCCTGGATTCAGTCAAATTGTCAAACCTCTGCACAATGTGACTTGTAAGAGAAAAATTTCTGCATGGGGACCTGAACAAAAACCAGTCTTTGATCAGATCAAGCCAGAAGTAATCCATGCAGCGGGCTTGAGACCTGCTTGAACTGGTCTGCACATCAAAAACAGTCTGTATACAGCTGTGAGTGACAATAGTCAAACTTGGAGTCTTTGGCAGAGAGCTCCAAATGAGACTCTTGGTCATCCACTTGTTTCTGGGGTTGTAGCTACAGAGGTTCATAGACAAATTGTACCCCAACAGAGAAAGAAATACTAGCAGCCTATGAAGGAGTGATAGCAGCTTCTGAAGTGATTGGAACTGAGTCACAGTTACTTTTAGCTCCTAGATTGCCAGTTCTAAACTGGATGTTTAAAGGCAGAGGTTTAGCACTGCAACATGCCACAGATGCAACCTGGTCTAAATGGATGGCTTTGATAACATAACAAGTGCAAATGGGTAATCTTGATTGCCCTGGTCTGACGGAAGTGATTACTAATTGGCTGGAAGGCACAGACTCTACCAAACCTCCAGAGGAGAAAATAACCTATGCTGAAGAAGCTCCTCCCTGTGATGATCTCTCTGATCAGGAAAAGAACTATGCTTTGTTCACAGATGGTTCCTGTTGTCTAAGAGAAGATGGAAGTCAACAGTCCAGAGTCCTACCAGGAGAGTTACTGAAGCAAGAGATAAAAAAGACAAATCCAGCCAATTTGCTGAGGTAAAAGCTGTCCAACTTGCTCTTGGTGTAGGTGAACACAAAAATTGGCCTATCCTTTACCTCTACACCAATTTGTAGATGGTAGCCAATGCTCTATGGGTTGGCTAAAAGACTTGAAAAAGAATGGTTGTCAGAAGAAAGGAAAGCCTATTTGGTGTGCTGATCTATGGCAGGACATTGATTCAAGATCGGAGTGAATTCCAGTGAAGGTGTGGCACGTAGATGCACACATGCCTAAGAGCAGAGCCACTGAGAAACACCAACACAACCAGTAGGCAGATCAAGGTGCCTCAATTCTCAAATTGACACAAATTGTGATCTTAACCATGATTGGAAACATCAAGATGAACTGTTCTTAGCTCAGTGGGCCCATGATTCCTCTGGACATCTGTGAGAGTCTAAATCCTCTCTCTGGTTCATCAACAAAGATAAAGATTGCATCATCTCTCCCTAATCAACAAAGATAAAGATTGCCTTTGTTAACTTCTGGGACTCAGACTCGGTGCTTGGCCTAAAGCTCAGGGATGCAAATCAACAGACAACACCTTTGAAACTCCTGGACCTCAGCCTGGCTGAAATGCCCAGGAGGCCTACATCTTATCTCAGCTACCCCCAAGGGAAAAGGCTTATGTGTATTCAGGGTATGGACAGGTACAGCCAGGGAGGGGGCGGAGGCCCTCTCCCTGATGTCGCTAGACCACTGCAAATGCATGAGAATACACAGGAAGATTTCCTGGGGAGCTGCAGCCAGACACTGAGCAGAAAACTGTATAAAAAGGCAGGAGAAATGCCTGCCAAAGTGTGGCACTCCCAGCAGACTACCAGTGGCACCTCTACCAGACCACCGAGGGCGGACCACCACCAGATCACCAGAGCTGCACACCACTCAAAGAAACTCTGACAAACTCCACAGAAGATCATCCCTGGGCCACGCACATGCCTCTCTCTCCCCCCTCCATCTGCAACTGAGGGCAATATGATCACAGCTCTTTTCCTTCCCTGCTCCATCTTCTCTTCTCTGTTGTTCCCTTTATATCTCTCTCTCTCTCTCCCTTCTCCCCTCTCTCCCTCTGTTTTGCCCAACCTTATCCTTTAATAAATAGTTTCATGGTGATATATGGTCTCATTTGCACCTTAATTTCACAACATGGAAATCCGTAAGAACTGGTCTTGCTCCTCTGGACAGAGATACTGTTAATCTCTGTTCTCCAGACCTTGACAACATCAAGGCAGAGACGCAACCCACCTACTTGCACTTGATAGGTCAACTGACTTATCCATGGATGCCGTTATGCAAGTCATATATGACTGTGACATTTGTGCTGCTATTAAGCAGGCTATGAAAATCAAGCCCTTATGGTATGGTGAAGCATGGCATATTAACTACATCACTTTACCTCATTCTCATTCTGGCATTATGTGCTAACAATGGTAGAGGCCAGCACTGGATGGCTGGAAACCTATTCAGTTCCACATGCTACTGCACATAACACCATTCTTGGCTTGGAAAGACAAATCACGTGGAGACATGGAACTTCAGAGAGAATCATAGAATCAGCCAGGTTGGAAGAGACCTCCAAGATCATCCAGTCCAACCTATCACCATGCCCTATCCAGTCAACTAGATCATGGCACTAACTGCCTCATCCAGTCTTTTCTTGAAGACCTCCAGGGATGGTGACTCCACCACCTCCCTGGGCAGCCCATTCCAATGGCAAATCACTCTCTCCGGCAAGAACTTCCTCCTAAGCCTATATTTCCCCCTGGCACAACTTGCGACTGTTTCCCCTTGTTCTGTTGCTGGTTGTCTGGGAGAAGAGACCAACCACTACCTGGTTACAACATCCCTTCAGGTAGTTGTAGACAACAATGAGGTCACCCCTGAGCCTCTTCTTCTCCAGGCTAAACAACCCCAGCTCCCTCAGCCTCTCCTCATAGGGTTTGTGTTCCAGGCCCTTCACCAGCCTTGTTGCCCTTCTCTGGACATGTTCCAGCACCTCAACCCCAGGTCCCTTTCCTCCTGGCTGCTCTCCAGCCACTCTGTCCCCAGCCTGTAGCGCTGCTTGGAGTTGTTGTGGTCAAAGTTTAGAACCCTGCACTTGGCCTTGTTAAATCTCATCCCATTGGCCTCTGCCCACCCATTCAGCCTGTCAAGGTCCCTCTGCAGAGCTCTACTACCCTCCAACAGATCAACACCTGCTCCTAGCTTGGTGTCATCTGCAAACTTACTGATGAAGGACTCAATCCCCTCATCCAGATCATCAATAAAGATGTTGAACAGGACTGGTCCCAGAACTGGTCCTTGGGGAACACAGCTGGTGACTGGCTGCCAACTGGATGTGACACCATTCACCATCACTCTCTGGGCTCTGCCATCCAGACAGTTCCTGACCCATATCAGAGTGAATACATCCAAGCCACAAGCTGCCAGCTTGGCTAGGAGCTTGTTGGGACAAACAGTGTCAAAGGCTTTGTTGAAGTCCAGGTAGACTACATCCACAGCCTGCCCCACATACACCAGGTGCATAACCTGATCAGAAAAGGAGAACAGGTTAGTGAGACAGGACCTGCCTTTCCTAAGCCGGTGGTGGCTGGCCCTGATCCCTTGGCCATCCTGTAGGTGTTTTGTGATGGCACTCAAGATGACCTGTTGCATGACCTTGCCTGGCACTGAGGTCAGGCTCACAGGTCTGTAGTTTTCCGGTTCCTTCGTTCAACCCTTCTTCTGGATGGGTATCACATTGGCCAGCTCCCAGTCTTTGGGGACCTCTCCAGTGAACCAGGACTGTTGATAGATGATGGAGAGTGGCTTGGCCAGCTCATCTGCCAGCTCTCTCAGCACCCTAGGGTGGATCCCATCCTGTCCCATGGACTTGTGAGGATCTAAGTGGGTCAGCTGGCCCTTACTTCTTCCTCATGGATTACAGGGGGACTATACTGGACCCTGACTCCATTTGCCACTTCAGGAGTCCAGTTGTCCTGGAGACAACCTGTCCCACTATTGAAGATTGAGGCAAAGAAGGTGTTGAGCACCTCTGCCCTTTCCTCATTTGTTGTGGAGGCAGGGAATTAATGTGGCCGAGTGAGGGATTTATACAAAAATAGAGTTATTTTATTTTCCCGAAAACCCGCCCCCAAAAATATATACAGAAATTAATTCAGTTTTAACTATCAGATCATAGAATCATAGAATCATAGAATCAACCAGGTTGGAAGAGACCTCCAAGATCATCGAGTCCAACCTATCACCCAGCCCTAGCCAGTCAACTAGACCATGGCACTATGTGCCTCAGCCAGTCTTTTCTTGAACACCCCCAGGGACGGTGCCTCCACCACCTCCCTGGGCAGCCCATTCCAATGGGAAATCACTCTCTCTGTGAAGAACTTCTTCCTAACATCCAGCCTATACCTACCCTGGCACAACTTGAGACTGTGTCCCCTTGTTCTATTGCTGGTTGCCTGGGAGAAGAGGCCAACCCCCACCTGGCTACAATGCCCCTTCAGGTAGTTGTAGACAGTAATAAGATCACCCCTGAGCCTCCTCTTCTCCAGGCTAAACAGGCCCAGCTCCCTCAACCTCTCCTCATAGGATTTGTGTTCCAGGCCCCTCACCAGCTTTGTTGCCCTTCTCTGGACATGTTCCAGCACCTCAACATCTTTCTTGAATTGAGGGGCCCAGAACTGGAGACAGTACTCAAGGTGTGGCCTGACCAGTGCTGAGTACAGGGGAAGAATAACCTCCCTTGTCCTACTGGCCACACTGTTCCTGATGCAGGCCAGGATGCCATTGGCTCTCTTGGCCACCTGGGCACACTGCTGGCTCATCTTCAGCTTACTATCTATCAGTACCCCCAGGTCCCTCTCCTCCTGGCTGCTCTCCAGCCACTCAGTCCCCAGCCTATAGCGCTGCTTGGGGTTATTGTGGCCGAAGTGCAGAACCCTGCACTTGGCCTTGTTCAATCTCATCCCATTGGCCTCTGCCCACCCATCCAGCCTGTCCAGGTCCCTCTGCAGGGCTCTCCTACCTTCCAACAGATCAACACCTGCTCCTAGCTTGGTGTCATCTGCAAACTTACTGATGCTGGACTCAATGGCCTCGTCCCGATCATCAATAAAGATATTGAACAGGACTGGGCCCAGCACTGATCCTTGGGGAACACCACTAGTGACTGGCTGCCAACTGGATGTGGCACCATTCACCACCACTCTCTGAGCTCTGCCATCCAGCCAGTTCTTGATCCAGCACAGAGTGAATCTGTCCAAACCATGAGCTGCCAGCTTGGCTAGGAGCTTCTAGCGGCAGAAAGTGTCAAGGGCTTTGCTGAAGTCCAAGTAGACTACATCCACAGCCTCCCCCACATTCACCAGGCGGGTAACCTGATCATAAAAGGAGATCAGGTTGGTGAGGCAGGACCTGCCCTTCCTAAACCCATGCTGGCTGGCCCTGATCCCTTGGCTATCCTGTAGGTGCTTTGTGATGGCACCCAAGATGACCTGTTCCATGACCTTGCCTGGCACTGAGGTCAGCCTCACAGGTCTGTAGTTTTCTGGCTCCTCCTTACGACCTTTCTTGTGTATGGGAATCACATTGGCCAGCTTCCAGTCTTCAGGGACCTCTCCAGTGAGCCAGGACTGCTGATAAATGATGGAGAGTGGCTTGGCCAGCTCAGCTGCCAGCTCTCTCAGCACCCTAGGGTGGATCCCATCCGGTCCCATGGACTTGTGAGGATCCAAGTGACTCAGCAGATCCCTTACTGCTTCCTCATGGATTCAGCTCATTTGAGAAAATCTACAGGATGCCATAGATAATTTGACTATTTTGGAAGTCAAAAGTTGGAAAAGGCTTTAGCTTTATACCATTTTTTCTTAACAATAAAGCTGAGCCAAAATAAACTCACAGTCAGGCCTGTTGAAAGGGTGGTCCAGCTGCCTGTCCACTCGGGTTCTCTTTCATAAGCTGTAGGAGGGTCGTTAAGACCTTAATGGTCGCTAGAGCAGAGTTACCACTTCCTAGGCGCGAAGACCACAGCCAATTACAGCCTGATTCCAGTGCGGGCAGTGCACCCCTCATGCCGGAAGGCCTCCCAGCTCTCCTCCCTTCACACCTGCAGGGCAGGGTGGGGAAACAGGTCTTTTTACGCCTTTTCCTCTCCCTTTCAAACCACAGAGGGAGAAGAATTTAGGGGTATACAGGACTCCAGGACATCATCCTTTGTCACTATATTCCCCTTTTCTATCTAATAAGGACTGGAGGTTGTCCTTGGCCCTTCTCTTGCCAATAATATATTTATAGAAACATTTCTTATTTTCCTTAACAGACGTGGCCAGCCTAAATTCTAAAGGGGCTTTTGCCTCTCTTAATTTTTTTTCTGCAAGATGTAGCAACATCCTTGAAATTTTCCAGGAACATCTTTATATTTACAGTTTAGTATAATTTACAAGCATATATATATATACAACATACATATATTTACAGTTATATACAAATTAAAAGTTATACAGAAACACAAAATCCCTCCTGAAACAGTCACACTGCCCAGGAGGATCCCAACAAACCTTCCCCCTCTCCCTCTTTCCCCCCAGAAATAAACAGATCAATGTCCATATAGTTCATGTGATAAATTTGCAGGTATCTGAGGTGAGATGTCAGAAAAGACAAGAAGGTTAGAGGAAAAGGGTTAGATGAGGTTACATAGATCTCATGCAAAGGAGCCAAGGCAGATGCAACCACACAAACTGACAGAGAAGAACTGAGAACAAAGAAGTGTGTGAGAAGTGAGTGCCTTATCTATTTTCCAACTACCTGCCTCTCTCAACAGAAGAATGAGTGATATAGGCACCACTGTTATTTTCTTCTCACACCCAAGGATTTAATTTCTCTCATTAAAATATCCCGATTAGCCTCAAAACAGCACAACAATATATTTATGGGAATATACAATCATACACATTTTAGAAATAATACAGAAATCCAAATCCCCTCTCAGACAAAGAAGCTGCCCAGAAGAGACTCAAAGTCATCCTCTCTCTCTCCCAGACAGACAATCAGCAAAGCTTACTTGTTATCTGTTAGTGGATATTAGAGCAGAGCACAGGAGAAGTGAAAGGAGAAACATCCCAGTGCACAGAGGGACAAACTGTTTACCAATGTGTGATATAGACTTCTATCATTATTTTTCTTTTCACAACTAGTGATCTAATTTCTCTCATGGAATGTTCCAATTAGCTTCAAACTAGCACAATTATAATCTTCATTTTTAATTGAGAGTTTCAGAACCTTTGCAATTTATCAGAAAAATACTGTCTGGATTAAGAATATGCAGATTTCAATTTAAAAGCACAAAAGCCCACAACAACAACAACAACAACAACAACAACAACAACAACCCCAGACAGATAAAAAGAGAAAGGTAGGGATAAAAGTAGAAACAGAGGCTTTGCAAGTACAGCCTTTTATTGAAGGGCAACTGCCAAACTAAATCACATTCCACATACAGAATTATACACAAATGAATATATATAATGTGTTTATATGCATATCAAAATTTCTTATATATGTATTTATAATATATCAAATACAGCACAGTGTCAAGAAGTTCATAAGATTCTTTGAAACAGAAGTAAAAATTTTCAGCAGAAGCTTGTGGGTAAGTCGTGAGAAAAATGTTAATAGAATGTTTTGGGGAATCATTTAAAAAAAAAAACCAACTTTTTTTTGCCTTTAAAGACAGAGAGTGTTCATCAAACTGAATCTACATGAAAATTTAATTTTATTAATTTCTTTCTAAAGGAAATTTTATGTTATTTGTTATATATAGGGTTTCTGAAAAAGAGTAAACTAGAAAAAGGGTAAGTAGAAAACCTGTCAGTTTCCCAGTGAATCTCTATGAAATTCACTGATTGTTGTCTGTTAATTATACTTTTCTGTTGATGTCAAATATGTCCATAACACACAAAGAGACACAAATTATACAGTTCAACACATGTAAATTTTGCACAAATAATAAAAAAAAAAATTATTCTGCATGCCCAGAAATCTTTATTGACAACAGTATTACTTACAAGGAATAGAAAATTTTACCTGGTCAGAATTTTCTCACATGCTAATCTTGATATATATTCACAGATGTCTTATCTCAGCTAGAATGATGAGGGGTCTGGAGCACGAACCCTATGAGGAGTGGCTGAGGGAGTTGGGGATGTTTAGCCTGAATAAGAAGAGGCTTGAGGGGGACTTCATCACTGTCTACAATTACTTAAAAGGAGATTGTAGCCAGGTGGGTGTTGGTCTCTTCTCTCAGGAAACCAGTTATAGAATGAGAGGTCACAGGATCAAGTAGTGCCAGGGGATGTTTAGGCTGGATATTAGAAAGAAGTTCCTCACAGAAAGAGTTATCGGGCATTGGAATGGGCTGCCAGGGAGGTGGTGGAGTCACCATCCCTGAAGGTGTTTAAAAGGAGCCTGGATGTGGCTCTTATTGTCATAGTTTAGTTGATTAGATGTTATTGGGTAATAGGTTGGACTTGATGATCTTGAAAGTCTTTTCCAACTTGACTAATTCTGTGATTCTACGTGATTCTGTAATACAGGTATTTTTTTCACAAGAAGGTGAGAGAAGGCACAGTCAAGAAATTAATCCAAACTAGGCATGGGGCTGTTTGATATTATATGGCATCATGCTCAGTACCTAACTGAAGGAGTTAGCTGTGGAGAAGAAGGAATGGATTGAGCATTGGGTTCCAAGTTGTAAAAAATTATGCATCACTCACTTTATATGTTTTTTTATTAATATTATTGTTATTATTATTTTTTCTCTCCTTGTTTTGTCCTATGAAACTCTTCCTACGTCTACCCAAGAGGTTTTGTCTTTTCTTATGATTCTCTTTTCCATATCAGCAACAGGAGAGCATTTGCGTAGCTCTTACTTACTAAGTGAACTTAAACCATGACAGTCCAACGTGAGGCATGAAGGGCTGAGATAACAACAGGTCTCAAGCATCTTAAAACATCTTTGATACACATTTTATATTAGTTAAATAGTCCATCATCACAATTTTTTGTTTGTTTGCGTGGTGGTGTTACACAAGTCCTTATGTATACTATGTATTCCATGCAGCAATGTTTATCACCTCTGAGACTGGGTAATGTTGACTTATGGCATCCTGGCCTGTATCAGGAACATTGTGGCCAGTAGGACAAGGGAGGTTATTCTTCCCCTGTACTCAACACTGGTCAGGCCACATCTTGAGTACTGTGTCCAGTTCTGGGCTCCTCAACTCAAGAGAGAGGTTGAGGTACTGGCACATGTCCAGAGAAGGGTGATGAAGCTGGTGAGATGCCTGAAACAAAAGCCCTGTGAGGAGAGGCTAGGGGAACCGGGATTGTTTAGCCTGGAGAAGAGGAAGCTCAGAGGTGACCTCATTGCTGTCTACAACTACCTGAAAGAAGGTTGTAGCCAGGTGGGGGTTGGTCTCTTCTCCCAAGCAACCATCAACAGAACAAGGGGACACAGTCTCAAGTTGTACCTGGGGAGATCTAGGCTGGATGTCCAGAGAAAGTTCTTTACAGAGAGAGTGATTTGCCATTTAAATGGGCTGTACAGGGAGGTGGTGGAGTCACTGGCTCTGGAGATGTTCAAGCAAAGACTGTCCTGGAGACAACCTGTTCCACTATTGAAGATGGAGGCAAAGAAGGTGTTAAACACCTCTGGTTTTTCCTCATCCTTTGTCACTTTATTCCCCTTTTCTATCTAATAAGGACTGGAGGTTGTCCTTGGCCCTTCTCTTGCCAATAATATATTTATAGAAACATTTCTTATTTTCCTTAACAGACGTGGCCAGCCTAAATTCTAAAAGGGCTTTTGCCTCTCTTAATTTTTTTCTACAAGACGTAGCAACATCCTTGAACTTTTCCCGGGACATCTCCCCTCTTTTCCAAAGGTGATACACTCTCTTTTTAATCTTTAATTCCTTTAGCATCTCCTTGCCCATCCAGTCTGGCTGCCTCCCTCATCGGCTCATCTTCTGGCTCAATGGCACTGCCTGCTCCTGTGCCTTTAGGAGTTCTTTCTTGAAGAAGGTCCAGCCTTCCTGGACCTCTTTGTTTTTAAGGGCTGTTGCTCAAGGAAATTTCCAAATTAGCTCCTTAAATAGGCTGAAGTCTGCCCTTCGGAAGTCCAGTGTGGAGGTTCTGCTGATGCCCGTCCTGGTTTCTCCATATATTGAAAGCTCTGTAATTCCATGGTCACTGGATCCCAGGCAGCCTCCACCCACCACATCCCCTACCAGCCCCTCTCTCTTTGTGAGCAGCAGGTCAAGCAGGGCTGCCCCCCTGGTAGGCTCACGTAATAGCTGGGATAAGAAGTTGTCTTCCACACATTCCAGAAACCTTCTAGGCTGCCTCTTCTCTGCAGTGTTTAAGTCCCAGCAGATGTCTGGTAGGTTAAAGTCAGCCACCAGAACAAGGACAGGTGATCTTGATGCAGCCTCCAATTGTTTGAGGATTAATAAATCAACCTCTTCTTCCTGGTTGGGTGGTCTGTAACAGACTCCAACCAGGATATCAGTTTTGTGGCCTTCCACTTAATTCTCACCCATAAAGACTCAACTTGATCATCCTTGATTTCTACGCCCATGACATCCAGAGCCACTCCTCCACCTCTTCTCCCTTGCCTGTCTCTCCTGAAGAGTCTCTAGCCATTGATTACAGCACTGCAATCATGTGAGTCATCCCACCATGTTTCTGTGATGGTGACAACATCATAGTTGTGCTCCAGCACCAAGACTTCCATCTCCTCTTTTTTGTTAGCCATATTTTGTGCATTAGTGTACATGCACTTCAGCTGGGCTGCTGCTTTTACCCTTATCTCTAGCCTATCATCCTCAATTTCCTTTGATTTATCTATAGTGCTGTGATGTTTAACCCCCCCTCCCCCCCTTCCACTCTAGTTTAAAGCCCTCTCAACCAGCCCAGCCAGCTCATGTGCCAGGGTCCTTCTCCCCCTCTGTGTCAGTTGTACCCCATCTGTTGCTTGCAGACCTATGGCAATATGAAGTTCCCCAATATTAAAGTATCCGAAGTTCTGTTGGCGGCACCAGCCTCTGAGTCACTTGTTAAACAAATACTCCTATTCCTCTCAGCATTCTAACCTGTGACTAAGGGTAGAGATGAAAAGACTGCCTGTGCTCCTGCTCCCTCAGCTGCTTTTCCCAGTGCCTTGAGGTCCCTTTTGAAAGCTTTTAGCCGTCTGTTATCAACCTCATCATTCCCTGCCTGTATAACTAATAAGGGATAGTAATCAGAGGGTTCACTACATTAGGCAGCCTCCTGGTAACATCCCTGACCTGGGCCCCAGGGAGGCAGCAGACCTCTCTGTGTGGAAAGGGTCTGGCCGGCATATGGGGCCCCCTGTTCTCTTCAGAAGGGAATCACCAATAACAATTACCCTCCTCTTTTTCTTTTGGGCACTTGTTATGATGCAAGGGGGCAACTGATTTGTTTCAGTTGCTCTCCCAGATGGTGATGCTTCTGCCTGCTCCAAAACCACCTCGTCCTCAACCTCTAGTGGCCTATATCTGTTGTGTAAGGGCAGCTGAGGATGTGAGGATGGCTGGAAGGATTTACCTTTGCCCCTACTGGCAGGTACCTGCATCCATTCTCCTTCGTCACTTTGTTCATCTCCCTCTGGCAAGGGGAACTAGATAGTAGGCTGAAGATGAGCCAGCATTATGCCCAGATAGCCAAGAGAACCAATGGCATCCTGGCCTGCATCAGGAACAGTGTGGTCAGTAGGACAAGGGAGGTTATTCTTCCCCTGTACTCAACACTGGTCAGGCCACACCTTGAGTACTGTATCCAGTTCTGGGCCCCTAAATTCAAGGGAGATGTTGAGGTGCTGGAATGTGTCCAGAGAAGGACGAGGAAGCTGGTGAAAGGTCTGGTGCACAAAAGCCCTGTGAGGAGAGGCTGAGGGAGCTGGGGTTGTTTCGCCTGGAGAAGAGGAGGCTCAGGGATGACCTCATTGCTGTCTACAACTACGTGAAGGGAGGTTGTAGCCAGGTGGGAGTTGGTCTCTTCTCCCAGGCAATCGGCAATAGAACAAGGGAACACAGTCTCAAGTTGTGCCAGGGGAAGTACAGGCTGGATGTTAGGAGGAAGTTTTTGGCAGAGAGAGTGGTTGGCATTGGAATGGGCTGCCCAGGGAGGTGGTGGAGTCACTGGCTCTGGAGATGTTCAAGCAAAGACTGGATGAGGCACTTAGTGCCATGATCTAGTTGACTGGCTAGGGCTGGGTGCTAGAGTGGACTGGATGATCTTGGAGGTCTCTTCCAACCCAGTTGATTCTATGATTCTATAATTTCACATTGACCTGACAGAATGTGTCCACAGGAGAGCCACAAAAATGGTCAGGATTTTGGAGAACCTCTGCCATGAAGACAGGCTGAGGCAGCTGGGGTTGTTCATCACGGAGAAGAGGAGGCTCTAGAGAGAACTCATAGTGGCCTTTCAGTACCTGAAAGTGGCTTAAAGAAGGATGGAAAGAGACTGGTTACAAAGGCTTGTAATGATACACCTTGAGGCAATGGCTTCAAACCAGAGAAGAGCAGTTTTAGATTGGATGTTAGGAACAAGTTCTTTACTATGAGGGTGGTGGAACACTGGAACAGGTTGCTCAGGGAGGTGGTTGGAGCCCCATCCCTGGTGATGAAGTGAATGAAACAGTTACTAAGCTGGCATGTATGCAAGCTATGAGTCAAAGGGGGATTCATCCGAATCCTATGAATGCCCCGATAGAGCCACACAGGCTGAGACCTTTAGTAAAAGGTCTGCTAGGTGTTTTAAGGGGTATATGCAATGCAAGGAGAGAACGAATTGAGGAAGTATTACAAGAGAGTATGCGGTCAGGGGAGAGCTCATCTCACCACACTATGCGGGGAGAGCTGCTGGAGGAATTGTCCATTAAAGGGCGAGAATTAGGTTATACTGATACTCCATTTTTACCAGCATCCTTCTTTGAGAAGCAGCAATCTGGAAACAAAAGCAGTCATGCAAACGCCTCACGTGGAAAGAAACAAGAAGTGCAACATGCCAAGGCATCTGATAGCCCTAAGGGGAGTCCCAGAGGGAGTCCTAGTGCGAGTCCATGTTCGAGTCCCAGGGGGAGCCCTGAGCTCAATTATCGAAGCAGTTCAGGAATATCCTGGGGGCAAAGTCCCTATTATGGGCCAGGTGTATTCCTAAAGCAAGAGCATAAATACAGGGTAAAACCTCGTGATTTGTTGAAGAAGAGCTGGGTAGAGTATAACCCTATGAAGGCTGAATTCAATAATCTGAGTAAAACCATCATTGGTGAGTTACGAGATGACATGCATCGAAAGATGAAAAAAATATTAGATCAGATATTTAAAGATCATGATGGAGATAGGGCAGGAGGGGACCGTAACAGGTGTTCCAGAGCTGCCTCTCCTAACAAGTCTGGTCAGCCATTCACTTCTGATCAGCAGGGGCCTAAAAGCAAGTCAAAAAACTAGAAGTAGCAATGAATGCTTCAGGCCTCACTCATCTCTTTATTTATGCCTGCCAGTGGTCTGAAAAACCTTAACCTTTCATTATGATTCCAACAGGACCGGACAGAACTGCTGAGAAATATCTGACAGATACGGGTGCACAGATTACAGTGCTAAATGTGCAACTGGCAAAGCGTCTGAGAATCCTACCATCCAGAAGGGAGGTAAATATAACAGGTGTCACAGGACAGCCCAACATATGCCATTTAGCTAAAACAAGACTGTGGCTACCTGGGGAGAAAAGAAGCACCCTCGTAGAGGTGGCATTAGGTACCTGTCAAGAAAATATTCTTGGATTTGATGTTTTAGCAGGTAGGATGTGGCATCTTCCAGATGGCACATTGTGGAGCTTTGGTTCTTATGGAGTGGGAGCAAAAAGGGCAAAATCAGCCCATGCTCATATTCATTTGTTGCAAACCACTCCTCCACTGCCAAAGTCACAAATTACTTGTGTTGCACAGTCGCCACTACTAGCAGCAGCCAGGCAAGGCATTACTGAAGTGATAGCTGACCTGGAGAAAAGAAAGATTATCACCAGAACTCATTCTCCTTACAATTCACCCCTCTGGCCAGTTCGAAAACCTGATGGCAGGTGGAGACTAACTATTGACTTTAGGAAACTCAATAATAACACTCTTCCTCTCACTGCAGCAGTTCCAAGTCTCTTATCCACAGTGACAGCAATTCAAACGGCTTCTCACGCCTGGATGGCAACTATGGATGTGAAGGACATGTTCTTTATGGTACTGCTGAGGGAAGAGGATAAACCGCAGTTTGCATTCACCTGGCAAGGTATACAATACACATTCAACAGTCTTCCACAAGGGTACCAACACAGTGCAACTATTGCACATAACACATTAGGTGCTTTGCTTGACACCATTCAACTTCCTAAAGATGTTAAGGTGTACCATTACATTGATGACATCTTGGTGGGAGGAAATGACAAGCAGCAAGTTGCTACAGTAGCCAGGGACATTTGGAAGTTGTTGACTGACCAAGGACTGACTATTTCAAGGGAAAAGTGCCAAGGTCCAAACCAGGAGGTTAAGTTCTTAGGATCCTGCTGGGTGGCAGGTGCAGTGTCAGTGCCAGAGGATACCTTACAAAAAATTGAGAAGGGCCAGATACCCCCAAAACAAAAAGGAGCTGCAACAATTGTTGGGCACCTTGGGCTACTGGAGAAAAGACATCCCAGGTTTCTCCATAATTGCTCGTCCTCTGTAGGATTTGCTTAAGAAGCACAAAGATTGGGCCTGGACTCCACAACATTCTGAGAGCCTGAGGGTTCTTAAAGATGAACTGAAGGCATATCAGAAGTTCGGGCCCTTGCACCCACAAGATACCCTAAGGGCTGAATGGGGTTTTTCTGAGTACTGTGGAATATTTCAGAGGGGACCCAATGGTCCTAACAGAGCTCTTTTATTTTCATCAACAGCACTCAAAGAGACCAAGACACGGTACTCAGAATGGGAAAAGGGACTACTTTCCCTAACTCGGGTTGTCAAAGAGGAAGAGAAGCTTCGCACTACACAAGACATTGTAGTGCAAGGTCCGTTTCTGCTGTTGAAATTGATCCTTAAAGGATCTCCTCCACCAGAAGGGATTGCCCAAAAGGCCACTGTAAGAAAGTGGTACGCCTACCTGGAGGGAATCTCACAGCTTTTGCCACTGAGAGAGGGACCTACAAAGGTATCCAAATTGCAGCAGCCCATAAACCCTGTGTCGTGGAACGCAGTTTCGCGGCAGAGTTTATGGGGGAAATACGCGAGGCGTTGACTATTTTATCAGTGATTTATTGCAAAAACGCGAATTCCCTCTTCCCGAAACTACGCCACCACTGTGAATTCTTTTGATCGAGGTCGAAATAACATTTCAGAGAATGGCAAATTAAAGAGTCTATGATGTTTAAAGAGAGTTCTTTTGAGTCTCTGAGGTTTGAGTTAACAGTTCGTCAGCTACTCACAGTCTGTAGCTTGGTAGGGAGTCCCTTTCTCCCGGTGAGGGTCCAGGTATGTGCAGGCTTCCAGCCTCTGCAGCTCGGCGTGTCCGCCCGAGGCGAGGCTAGATCGGCAAGCAGTTTGTTGTCGTTAGAAGTCCGAGGAAGGACAAGACGAGGGTGAGGTCCAGAAGGACGGGAAAAAACCCAGAAGGGCAAGGGCAAGGGCGCACACCGATCCTGGCCTGTCCACCATTTTTATAATGTTCAAATAGGACTTGCCCACCAGTTCGGACCACTTTTACGTTGTTCACATACATTGGTAAAAAACAGTAAGCAACTTATACAATTGGATAACATTACCTTAAACAATATAAAGACCACTCCTCAAGCCAGCCCACCTGCAGGTGTTGGGCAGGCTTGAGAAAGTCGTTTCTACTAACCAAAACAATACCCTGTTGTCTGGAAAGCAAGGCCAAGTGAAAGGGAAACATGGCCAGTGTTTACCTTTCACTTACCATAGGGAGAAATCTTCCCATGGGACTAAAAGATTGTTTTGGTTTTTCGATGCTTCTGGCTTGAATGTGAGGCATTAGAAACTACACAATATAGCAAAAGCTTAGAGAGCTTTTGCTACTCTCTATGACACCCTGATAAAGCACTGCTTGGTCAGCCATATAAGCCTTCTCCTATTCAGGTGGCCCCAGAAATGACCGCAGACTCAGATAAGTCAGGAGGGTGGTTTACAGATGCATCCTCTCGGAGGGTGGGGTCCAAGTGGCATTACAAAGCCGCTGCCTTGGAGATTGGTACAGGCCAAACCATCACTGAAGAGGGTGATGGTAGTCCACAGGTAGGGGAATTGCGTGCTCTCATGCTAGCAGCAGAGCATGGAGCAACGACTATTTACACTGATTCCTGCTCCACGTTCAAAGGCACCACTGAGTGGATTTGCCAGTGGGAAGTGAATCAGTGGAAGGTTTCAAATGTGGAAGTTTGGAGAGCTGATGACTGGAAAAGGCTATTGGAGATAGGCCAATCCAGACCCCTTAAAGAAGGTTGGGTTAAAGGGCATTCCAAACAGCAAATTCCAGCTGCAACCTGGAATGATCAGGTAGATTACCTGGCAAAGATAAACATGGTCAATGATGAGAAAGATGATTGGTGGAGATCAGCTGAATGGCTACACATTAAAAGAGGCCATTCAGGAAAAGCAGACCTCTACTACAAATGTAGATCCAGAGGGTGGACAATTTCTATAACTACCTGTGAGGAAATCATTTCAGCCTGTCCACAATGCAAAATTAGGCTTAAAGCAAATCACCCCAACCTAGCACCAGCTCAGCACATCAGAGGAGACAAGAAGTTATGGAGCACATGGCAAATTGACTATGTGGGCCCATTTAAACCCTCACATGGGAAGAAATACATATTGGTGGGGATGGAAGTGGTCTCAGGATTGGTTATGGCTACAGCCACCAGTGCTGCCACAGGCGCTCAAACTATTGAGGCTTTGAGGCAGTGGTTTAGTTTTCTGCCAATGCCAGAGTACATCCAGGGTGATAATGGATCTCACTTTACAGCATCATCCGTACAAGACTGGGCTAAGGGTGAGGGAGTTACATGGGTATTCCATACTCCCTACTATCCTCAAGCTAATGGTATAGTAGAAAGAACAAATGCTCTAATTAAGAAGCATGCCGACATATCCAAAGGTAACTGGGATAAACATTTACCACATGCAGTCTTCATTGTGAATAACCGATGGGGTAATTACCATAGTCCAAAAATCAAAGCGTTTTGTCCTGACAAGCCAGTGGGAAATATTAACCATCCGCCAGATAAATCTCAACACCCTCAACAATCATTACAGAAGTTACAGGTGGGACAACCAGTGATGGTAAACTTGCCTTCGATTGGAGTTGTGCCCATGACCCTATCAAAACCAAATGGGTTATATGCATGGGAAGCAACCGATATAAGTGGGAAAACTCATTGCATCGGCGTGCGGTGGATTATCCCAGACTCCTGAAATTGCTTTCACATATAACAGGTCTTTCTTTCTTTGTAAATATTTAATAAAGTTATTTTGTTATTCAGGGGGTGGGTATATGGGATTGATCTGTCATAAACTGGTTTAGGTTATAGTTATGCTTATGTATTAGTTACATTGTTTCTATATTTTAAGGTTTAAAGGTATTGTATGTATAATGGTTAAGTATAATAAGTGTATTTCATCATTTTTTGATTTTGGCCTAATGTGAGCCAGGGGGTGGAGTATGTCATGGAAGGTAGCAGAGCCCTTTTGCAGGCCCCAGTTGTGCACAGGGTCGTGGCTCACATGAGGACCAAGTCATCGTAAAATCAAAATAATATTTCTATCTGCTGTTCAGCAGCTACAGGGCCTCTGAGAAAATTCCTCCCTCAGAGGGGTAAAAGGTAAACATTGGCTATGTTTTGAGTCAGAGACCTTGGTTCCCATCACCCGATGTTGCCCGCTGGACACCTGTTAGGGGCTGACCCCTGGGTGGTCCCACAGGTTGTTTTTGGATAATAATTGTCCAAATGTATGAATTGATTATAACTTTGTACCAATCTGTAAAATTAACGTAAAATCGCCTTAACTGGCTGAACACACCTCTTTTGAACACTATAAAATGCTGCATTTGCCTTAATTGAACACCTCGAGACCCTCTCGCTCTTAACCCTACTCTCCTTCTGAATGACACCCTGCCTGCACAAGCATCGCTCGGCAGCATTAAAAATTATGGCCAGCTCGGCACGACCTCGGCATGAACTCACCAGCCTCGGGGGCCAGGGCCCAGCTCAGCTCGGACCTGCAGGAGGCTTGGACAATGCACCCTTAAATTCATAAATACTTTGAAACCCTGCTGAACTGCATTTGGACAGTGAGTAACTGACAAGCTCTTTATTTAGAGACTGAACAATCTCTCAAGACTCAAAGAACTTTCTTAAAATCACAGACTCTCTTCATTTTAACAATTTTCTATTTTAATCTGCAACCATGAATCAAGAACTTACGTGGGATAGTTATAAATAAGTTTGGGGAAGGGGATTTCTAGTGTTTTAGTAATAAATCATTTAACCATCTTCTATAAATTGGCCTTGCATGTTATTCCCCATAAATTCCCCTAAAACTCCATTCCACAACACTCTCTTAATGGCAACACCTGCTTGCAACAGAATGTCAATGATTTTGTTACCTTTCTCAAAGTCTTCTTTAGCAGTTTAGCCCAACACAATGATGTCGTCGATGAATTGTATGTGCTCTGGAGCTTTACCTTTCTCCAGTGCATTGTGGACTGTGGTGGAGGGGCTGTGGCCCAAAAATAGAGGTCTCCCTATGCCTCTGCATGCCTGGACGTGTTTTTCTGACAGGACTCATGGTAGTAAACAGGTTGTGTAACACACACACCCCCAGTCCGTGTATCCCTGGGGTCCACCCAGGTGATCCAAGTATTTGGGAGGGTCCAGACAAACAGCTCCTACTTATTAAGGTAAGGTTTGGCTTACTGCCAACCTGATTGGTCACTAAGTGGCCAAAACGGCCATGAATCTTGGCCCACAGTCTATAAAGTGGGGTGCGAAGGTGCACCACGTGTTCAGAGTATTCAGACTTAGCTTTTCAGACTCAGCTCTCTGACCTTGCCTGCAGCGCAACTCAGCTCTCTGATCCACATTGCAGCTCTGACCTGCACCTGAAGTGCTTAGCTGCTCACACCCATATGCTCAGAAGCCAAAGCACTGCTCTGATACTCACTGAGGCTTAGACCTCTTAATTTGATCTCAATCCGCAGTTAACCTTTCTGCAAACCTTTAGAAGCAGAGCACATTCAAGCCTGCACCAGAGACATATATGGGGAGCTGATAGCCCCCTAAGCCTAGAGCTAGCTGTGCATACTGGCCTGCTATCTTGTATTTATCTATGGAGCACAGGCTCCCTGCTTTAGCCTTGAGAACCAGGACAGCAGACCTTTGAATTGTCTGCAAACTCACAAACACAGCCTGCTAGCTGTGAAAGGACCGTGCCAGAAGCTGCACGGAAAATATCATTCTCCTGTTCCTGGAATCTTGCCAGATGACCATCCCTGGACACGCAGCATCCAGAAAAGCAGCAGCGTCGAGGCAGAGGTCACCTCACACCAGGAGAGAAGTTTGGAGAAATCCTGTTTACCCAGAGACTGGGAAGACTTATCATTTTCCCCTCGCAAGCCGGGAAGATTCCAGCCTCACAGAGATCTGAACACTGGGCACAGGCTGTGATACAACCCCGTGAGGGTGATAAATAATTAAGGGCAACACATTTAAGTAAGCTTTGATTCCTCTGTAATATAAGGTATCTCTGCCTTAGAGCAGACACAGTTTCAGCCCCTGCCAGGCAAACAACATAGATCTTAAACAGGCATTACACCTGAGGGAAATCACTCTCTGTCAATAGGTGATGATATTTAACAATTATTAACCAAATCCCTGTACATATCATATCCAAATTGTTTTCATAACCTTGCACTAGAACTAATCAGTGGTTGGGAGTGGCAAGAGTTTGTAAATATTAATTTTAATAAATAATTATTAAAAGAAATTAATACCACCTCAAATTAATTTCTCACCTCCCCCTAATAAAGGAGGCATAGAGAAGCCCCCTCCGCAACATGGAGCTGAAATAGTGACAGCTACTTTTCTGGCATTATTGCCTCTGTTTCTGCCACTCTGCAGTTCCCTGACTCTCTTTGAAAGAGCTGAAGTAGGTTTACCATCCCATTTGTTCATATTCTCACCGTATTGGTCAAGCAGAATTATCCACAGTGACGCATGTGATTGCTGATGTCTAGGTGGAATTTGTGTCCTTCTGGGCTGGAATTGCCTTGCAGGAGGTGGGCGTCTGTTCCTGATTGCAGAAACATGCACCCATTCAGATGGATCAGGGACAGTATCCCTTACCAGATTGGAAATGTTTCTGAGATCCTCCTTCAGTTCTGTCGTGACATCTTTAATACCTTCCTTGATGTTACCTTTGATGCTATCCTTAATGCTATCTTTAATGCCATCTTTTATCTCTGTACCTAGAGTTTTTATGGCACAGATTATGGCAGAATGTGACAAGCTATCCTCTATCTGTCTGAGCTGGCCAGAGTATTGACCAACAGTGAAAGGCCTTCCATTAACACTCCTTGAGAGAAACTTGCTGGCTAAGATGTTAGCATAGGGTGAAGGAGCAAGCTTAATAGGCTTCTTCATGAGGCCTGTTCCAAGAGGAATGCCATCAGGCTCATGAGTGCCATGACCTCCACAAGCACTTCCTCCACAGCAAGCTCCTTCAGAAGCTTAATTCCCCGCTCAATGGTGTTCCACTTCTTGGCAGCCCATGGCAAATCATCTTGGGAAGGATATCTCATAGCCACAGCCAACAGAAGGTGTGTCCACAAGCTAACCTTACCAAGAGGACTTACCAGGTATTTGTTCACTCCACTCTCCTTGGGGAGTGGTCCCAGCTGCTTGGCAGACTTGTCTGCTATCTGCAGGGCATTTGCACCAATAGTACGGCACCTCACCAGCCAACTTAGGACTGGCTCTCCTGATTCCCTTGAGTATTTCTTTCTAACTTCCCTGACCTCTCTGAGGGGATCATTGGAGTCCTGGATGTCATCCTTCTCCTCTTCCTCTTGTTGTTCTGGTTGTCCCTGGCCTAGAAACAGGACTTCCCTACAAGCGCTCTTAAACTCATTGGAACCATCCTCATTCTTGGAAGCCAACCTCACAGCACTCCTCTTATCAGAGTACTGGGATCTGAGCATGTTCGCCAAGTCCCAGAGACTATATGTCTCCTCTTCTTCCTCTTGCTCACCAGAGGTCCCTTCTCTTACATCCTCATTTGAATCAGACTTTGTCAACTGTGGTATCTTTGCTTTTGCCTTAGCAGGTGCCAAAAAGGCTTGCTGCGCAGTGACAGACTTTGATGTGTCTGCTGGAAGGTTTGAATCATTGGAGGTCTGGCCTGAGACCTGTGAGTTCACATCTGCCTTAGAGCTAAAAGGGTTCTGGTTGTCTGCTAGCTGGGGATTTGAACTGGCTGAGTTAGTGTTGTTAGTGTTATTAGTTGAGGGAACATCTTGGCTTTGATTATTTGCCCATACTCCTGGGAATCCTGCCAATCCTGCCATGTTATCATTCCCACTAGGAACATTGGCAGCTTTCCCAGAAGCTGGAGAGGGTGGTGTAGTGACTGTCTCTTGCTGGAAAGGAGGTGGTGTTCCTTGCCATGCCCCTGAGTTATCTTTGTATTGGTTTCCACTGGATTGTTTATCTTTTGTTTTGAACACACATGGCTTCCTAGTTCTTACAGGCATTGCACTCGAATTTCTCTTACATAATGCCAGAATTAATATGAAAATCAAAATTACAAGACCTAAAATCACACTCAACAGAAATGCCACAATCTGACATGAACAAAATCCTGAACAAGGGTCTGGCATCTCAGTTTTGGGCTGAATAACTGTCAAGGTCTGGAGGAACAGAGATTAACAGTATCTCTGTTCAGAGGACCAAGATCTGTTCTTATGGATTCTGTGTTGTGAAATTAAGGTGCAAACGAGACCATATATCACCATGAAACTGTTTATTAAAGGATAAGGTTGAGAGAGGGGAGAAGGGGGAGAGAGAAAGATCAGAACCAAGTGAAAGAGGGGAGAAGGGGGAGAGAGAAAGATAAAGAGATCGATGGAGAAGAGAAGAAGGAGCAGGGAAGGGAAAAGGCTGTGATCATATTGCCCTCAGCCGCCGATGAAGGGGAGAGAGAGAGACGGGTGCGTGGCCCAGGGATGATCTTCTGTGGAGTTTGTCCGAGTTTCTTCAAGTGGTGTGCAGTTCTGGTGGTCTGGTGATGGTCTGCCCTCGGTGGTCCGGTGGAGATGCCACTGGTGGTCCGATGGAGGTGCCACTCTTGGTCTGGTGGGGATGCCACGAGTGGTCCGGTGGGAATGGTGGTCCGCTGGGAATGCCACACTTTGGAAGGCATTTCTCCTGCCTTTTTATACAGTTTTCTGCTCAGTGTCCAGCTGCAGCCCCCCCAGGGCATCTTCCTGTGCATTCTCACACATTCGCAGGGGTCCTGCGTTGCCGGGGGAGGGCCTCCACCCTCTCTCGGCTACACCTGTCCACACCCTGCATACACATCCCTTGGGGGCAGCTGAGATAAGATGGAGGCTTCCTGGGCAGTCCAGCCAGGGTGAGGTCTAGGAGTTTCAAAGGTATTGTCTGTTGATTTGCATTTCTGAGCTTTTGGGCCAAGAACCGAGTCTGAGTCCCAGAAGTAACAAGATTAAGGAGAGATGATGCAATCTTTGTTGATTAAGGAGGGACGATGCAATCTTTATCTTTGTTGATTAACAAGAGAGAGGATCAGACTCTCACAATAACTCTCATCAGTGTGGTAGATAAAGCAAAAGAAGTATTTTCATTGCCTGTAATATTATTGGTAAATACCCCTGTAATATTACTAGTAAAATTTTCAGTTACATTAAAACCAGAATGAGATCCCCCCAGCTCCAGAAAAGAGTTGTGAGTTTAGCTTTGACCTTCTTAAAAACTACATTAAGCAAGAAATAACTGATTTGGGTTTTGATCCAATTATACACAAGAAAACAGAAAACAGGCCACACAATAGCCCCCACTAAGTAAAATAGCTGCTTCATTAGCTTCATTCTGATTCCCAAACAATCACTCAAAATGAATTTGCCCCATGTTGGGGAGCTGAAATAAAAATATGTGACCATTTGGGTGTTCCCCACCCCCTACTCTTTTGATATCGGCCAGACTAGACTCAGCCGGACTCTGGGAATATAAATGAAGCTATTTATTTACAGCTAGCACAATATACAAGCAGATATTTAGAGTATATACAGTTATATACAGAAATATACAAGGTAAAAGATAATACAGAAACACAACTCCCCTCCCAGAAACCTGAGTCCCCAGGAGGGGCTCTCAACCACCCCTCATCTTCCCCCTACCCCTCTCAACCTTACACCAGTCCTAAGGAAGAATAGAGGTTTGGCCAAAAGGTTAAGAAGTAAAGTGGTTTAGGCCAAATGGAAGGTGAGGCTAGGGAGTAAGATGTTGCTCAGCCAGCAGCCCTAGCAAGAGTGAGAGAAAATGGCAAGAGTGTTATCTAAAGTTTTCATTTCTTGTTCAGCAAAACTGTGTGCAAAGTAGACATCACCATTGTTTTCTTTTCACAGCCTCTAATCTACTTCTTCGCACCAAAACACTCTAGCTAGCTTCAAACTAGCACACTCTCCAAACCAGCAGCAGCAATAAAGGTTAGAACCCAGTGACCACAGTCTTGTGCTTAGTGCATGTATGTGACAAGAACAATATGCCAGTTCTTAATGAGAAGAAGTAATTTTTGGCTCTGACAATACATAAGATTTTTAAGCCTTCACAGACACTTTTAACACAAGAGGAGTATGTGATGCTTTTCTTTGTCTGTAGCCACAGAAGTACACATTATCAAATGCATATGTGAAAGGGGGAAGAAACTATACATGAATAAAAAAACAGATGATGTGGTGATGACAAGTTGTAGGCTACATATTGAATTTGTTTAATTTAATGGACAATAGCCTGTCCTAATGTTTTAAGCCAACAGTCTTCCCTGGCTCCCAAACATTTGCTAAAGTAGCTTTTTTTTCCCCTTGTTAATTTCCAAGATTTGACTATATTTTGTGCTAAATTCAAACATATGTCATATCCAGAATATGTTAATTTTGAAAGCCAAATCTGGCAGAAGTTGATTGTAAAGTTGGTATAGAGAGGCTTGGGACAAATAAACAGACAAACTCAAATCTGACAGGATTCATTTACAGTCCAACAAAACATTTTAAAATTATTTTTTAAAATTTGATTTATTCTATTCCTGCACAGGCAGAAATACTGAAGGAAAAGCAAATGATCTGTGATAAAAGTTCAATATGAAATGAAAACTTTAGTTTAGGGATGTGCTGCATTTTAATTTATCTCTCAAAAAAACTTCATAAAAATTCAAAGTTCAGTGATTAGTATAGACCTTCTGATCCTTAAATACTGCAGATAAATATTATGGTAATTGAAAGGTGATGAAGTTTATGGTATGTATTTACTCTTTACTGGAGCAATCAATGATGGAACTAGCCATAGGAATGAAGTGAGTTATTATGATTTTTGCAAAAATCCTGTAGATTTTTGTCAGTTTGAAACAGTTGTACTTCCCCACTTGCTTTTGCACACTCCATGAGATGTTTGAATTAGTAAAAATAACTGAAATCTCTCTCTCAATACATCCCTGTGTGACTTTAACCCCAAAATTATTGAATTTCACAGTCTAGATTTTCATTTTTGCTTCTTAAGAAGTGAAGACTTGTGTGTTCAATTAATAAATTACTTCTGCATTTATTTGTGTATGCATAATTATAGAGATAATTGTAGCAGTAGTACTTAGCATCAGTTAATACACATAGGTATTTTAGCACACAGAAATTTGGTATTGATGCGCTAAATTCTAAAATCTAGGTCTCTAAATAAAATTTAAAAAAAGATGATTGTATACCAAAGTTCAAAACTTCCTCAAAAGAGTGCAATAACAAAGTTTAATAGAGTACCAAAAGGAGAAGCAATAGAAATCTGAAGAACACAACCTTAATTCTGTCTTTTTGTTTGAATGCATTACAAGCTCAAATTTTGTGAGCATTTGTCCCTGTACTAGCTTTTATCCTTTTTTACTTAAAATTTCTTTTCCATGTGATCTGAGCATATTTGTTTCTTAAAGATCTGAATTAGAACAAGCACGAATTTCTTAATATTTCTAAGGTTGGACATTCTGAGAATTTTTAGTAAGAAATACTGATGATGCCTAGCATCACAAAAAGTATGCCAGATGTTATGCTATATAAATACATTACAAATTGTAATATAAAAGTCAAAATATAATGATACAAAATGATGGAGACTAAATTAACACTTTCACACAGTGGAAACAACATTTTCTGTCATTATAGAGACACAGACATATTGCACACCAAGAAGGAAAAAGGCAGGCAAGAGTGCCAGAATGCTGGAATGATGAGCAAGGTGCTTCTGGACTTACTTGGACAAAAAAAAGGGAGAGTCTATAAGGAATGGAAGTAGAAATGGGCCACATGGGAGAACTACAAAGAAGTTGTCCGAGCAGCAAATGTTAGGTTAGGAGTAAATAGAATTAGACAGAATCAAAGATGGATAGAGACATAAAAGGGAATAAGATTTTCTTCAGGTACATCAGTGACAAAAAGAAGACTACATGTTGCGGAGGCAGGGACTTAATGCGGCCAAGTCAGGAATTTTATATAAAAATAGAGTTATTTTATTTTCCCAAAAACCCGCCCCCAAAACTATATAAAGAAATTAATTTAGTTTTAATTAGCAGATTCGGTTTCAGTTGAGAAGATCTAAAAGGATACCATAGGTAATTTGACTATTTTGGAAGTCAGAAGTTGGAAAAGGCTTGTTGGGCTATTAAATGATAGCATTTCCCACTTAATAATAAAGCTGAGCCAAAATTTACTCGCAGGTGAGTCAGGATGGCTGAAAGGAAAGGGTGGTCCAGCTGCTTGTCCCCTCACTGTCTTTTAGAGGACATCAGAGGGTCGTTAAGGCCTATTGAGCTTGCATAAAGGGTGCTAATGGTGGGAAGCTGTCCTTTGGAGCAGAGCACCAGGGGCTTCTTCTGCAGAGTCTATGCAGGCGGTGGCGGGGGAGAACTCTCAGGCGGGCATGAACTTTCAGGTGGGGGCTAACTCTAAGGTAGGAACCCCAATATTTATACCCTTCCTAAACAAAGATCAGAGTTACCACTTCCTAGGGGCGAAGACCACAGCCAATCCCCATCCCGATTCCAGTGCGGGAACTGCACAGGGCACTCCTCATGCCAGAGGAGCCCCTTGCTCCCCTTCCTTCATGCCTGCAGGGCAGGGGGCGGAAATAGGTCTTTTTGCACCTTTTCCTCTCCCATTCAAACCACAGAGGGAGAGGAATTTAGGGGTATACAGAACTCCAGGACACTAGGGAAGACGTGTAGCCCCTCCAAAAGGATTTCTTCACCTCAGTCTTCATTGGCAAGGGCTCTAGCTGCACCACTCAAGCTCATGAAGATAAATGCACAGAGTGGGGAAGCAAAGATACATCCACTATAAGCAAAGATTAGGTTAAAGACCATCTAAAGAACCTGAAGGTGCACAGGTTCATGGGCCCAGTGAGATCCATTTGTGGGTCCTGAGGGAATCATAGAATCATAGAATCAACCAGGTTGGAAGAGACCTCCAAGATCATCCAGTCCAACCTATCACCCAGCCCTATCCAATCAACTAGACCATGGCACTAAGTGCCTCATCCAGTCTTTTCTTGAAGACCCCCAGGGACGGTGCCTCCACCACCTCCCTGGGCAGCCCATTCTAATGGGAAATCACTCTCTCTGTGAAGAACTTCTTCCTAACATCCATCCCATACCTACCCTGGCACAACTTGAGACCGTGTCCCCTTGTTCTGTTGCTGGTTGCCTGGGAGAAGAGGCCACCCCCCACCTGGCTAGTTGTAGACAGTAATAAGATCACCCCTGAGCCTCCTCTTCTCCAGGCTAAACAGGCCCAGCTCCCTCAACCTCTCCTCATAGGATTTGTGTTCCAGGCCCCTCACCAGCTTCGTTGCCCTTCTCTGGACATGTTCCAGCACCTCAACATCCTTCTTGAATTGAGAGGCCCAGAACTGGACACAGTACTCAAGGTGTGGCCTGACCAGTGCTGAGTACAAGGGAAGAATAACCTCCCTTGTCCTACTGGCCACACTGTTCCTGATCCAGGCCAGGATGCCATTGGCTCTTTTGGCCACCTGGGCACACTGCTGGCTCATCTTCAGCTTACTATCTATCAGTACCCCCAGGTCCCTCTCCTCCTGGCTGCTCTCCAGCCACTCAGTCCCCAGCCTATAGCGCTGCTTGGGGTTATTGTGGCCAAAGTGCAGAACCCTGCACTTGGCCTTGTTCAATCTCATCCCATTGGCCTCTGCCCACCCATCCAGCCTGTCCAGGTCCCTCTGCAGGGCTCTCCTACCTTCCAACAGATCAACACCTGCTCCTAGCTTGGTGTCATCTGCAAACTTACTGATGCTGGACTCAATGCCCTTGTCCAGATCATCAATAAAGATATTGAACAGGACTGGGCCCAGCACTGATCCCTGGGGAACACCACTAGTGACTGGCTGCCAACTGGATGTGGCATCATTCACCACCACTCCCTGAGCTCTGCCATCCAGCCAGTTCTTGATCCAGCACAGAGTGAATCTGTCCAAACCATGAGCTGCCAGCTTGGCTAGGAGCTTCTTGTGGCAGACTGTACTGACATCTGAAGTTTCCAAAGCACTGTTCATAGTGTTTGAAAGATCATGTCAGTCTGGTGAACTTCCTGCTGACTGGAAGATTGGAAACATAGACTCCATCTTCAAAAACAGATAAAAGGAAGACCCCAGAAACTACAGGCTGCTGTGGCTGGCAAGATCATGGAGCAGATTCTCCTGAAGGCTCTGCTAAGGCATATCAGAAATGTAGAAGAGGTGACTGGTAGTAATTATCATGGCTTCACCAAGAGTAAGACATGCCTGATGAACTTGGGGGCTTTTTATGACAAGATTATAGCATCAGGAAATAAGAGAAGAGCAGTGGATATTGTCTACCAAGACTCGTGCAAAACATTTGACATGGTACCACATTACATCCTGGTCACCAAATGGGAAACACGTGGACTTTAGGGATGGACCACTCTCTGGATAAAGTACTGGCTGGCCGGTTGCACTATGAAAGCTGCAGTCAGCAGCTGAATGTCCAAAAGGAGACCAAGTTGATACTGGGACTAGTCCTGTTTAAAAACTTTGTCAGCAAGATAGACAATGGAATTCAGTGCACACTCAGCAAGTTTGGGGATAATACGAAGCTGTGTGGTCCGCTTCACATGCTAATGGGAAGAGATGCCATATAATGAGACTTGGAGAGGCTTCAGAGGTGGGTCTAAGCTAACATTATGAAGTTCAACAAGACCAATTGCAAAGTCTTGTATCTGGGTCTAGGCAATCCCAAACAGAAATATAGGCTGAGTGAGGAATTGCTTGAGAGCAGTCTTCAGGAGAAAGACTTGGGGGTGTCAGCAGACAAAAATTTCAACATGAGCTGACAATGTGCACTTGCAGCCCAGAGGGCAAACCATTTCCTCAGATGTATCAAGAGAAGTATGGCCAGCAAGTCAAGGGAGGTGATTCTCCCCCTTTACTCTGCTCTTGTGAGAACTCACCTGAAGTAATGTATCCAGTTCTGATGTCCCCAGCATAAGAAGGACATTTAAGTGTTAGAGCATGTCCGGAGGAGAACCACAAAGATGATTAAAAGTCTGGAGAACCTCTCTTATGGGAGGTTAGGGCGGATCCCTCCCCTGGTAGTATAAGCTACTACAACACTGAATTTTTTTTAAAGTCAGGGGTAAATGAAATTGTATTTCTTATAGTTTAAATGTAACAGTACAAGGAGAATAAACTACTAGAAAAATATAATAACCTTAGTGAAGATGGGGAAGGGGTGTGTCGGAGAAGCAGCAAAAGCACTATTAGACAAAACAGCAGTGGGAAGGCAAAAGCTGTGCTTCCAGACATAAGGCTCTTGATCTCTAATGAAATTATATTAACTTATCCATTGTTGCCATTATATGGCCTATCCCTAGGATGTTCACCTCTCCACTCAGAGCTTCTGCTTCTAAGTTTCTGTATTCTGAATATTTTTATTTGTGAGCTAGAAATCTAGCTCAGATGGTCACAAAGATGCAAGAGTTGGAGTTGTTTTGTCTAGAGACATTGAGATGCTTGAGCATGTCCGGAGAAGGGCGACGAGGCTGGTGAGAGGCCTTGAGCACAGCCCTACGAGGAGAGGCTGAGGGAGCTGGGATTAGTTAGCCTGGAGAAGAGGAGGCTCAGGGGTGACCTTATTGCTGTCTACAACTACCTGAGGGGTGGTTGTGGCCAGGAGGAGGTTGCTCTCTTCTCTCAGGTGGCCAGCACCAGAACGAGAGGACACAGCCTCAGGCTGCGCCAGGGGAAATTTCGGCTCGAGGTGAGGAGAAAGTTCTTCACTGAGAGAGTGATTGGCTACTGGAATGGGCTACCCGGGGAAGTGGTGGAGTCACTGACACTAGGGCTGTTCAAGGCAGGATTGGACATGGCACTGTTGTGGAACAGAGTTTAGGGGAATTTATGGGGAATAACATGCGAGGCCGAATTGTAAAAGAAAGTTAAAAGGTTTATTACTAAAACACTAGAAATCCCCTTCCCCAAACTTATTTATAACTATCCCATGCAAGCTCTTGGTTCGCGGTTGAAGATCAAAAATGCAGAATAGCTAAAATAAAGAGAGTCTGTGATTTTTAAGAGAGTTCTTTGAGTCTTGAGAGATTATTCATTCTCTAAATAAAGAGTTTGTCAGTTACTCACTGTCCAAATGCAGTTCAGCAGGGTTTCAAAGTATTTATGAATTTCAGGGCGCGTTGTCCAAGCCTCCTGCAGGTCCGGGCTGAGCTGGGCCCTGGCCTCCAAGGTCGATGAGCGTCAGTTGCTGTGGAGTTTGTGTCAAGTTTGTGCCGAGCTGGCCGTAATTTTTAATGCTGCCGAGTGATGTGTGCAGGCTGGATGTCATTCAGAAGGAGAGTAGGGTTAAGAGCGAGAGAGTCTCGAGGTGTTCAATTAAGGCAAATACAGCATTTTATAGTGTTCAAAAGAGGTGTGTTCAGCAAGTTCAGGCAATTTTACGTTAATTTTACAGATTGGTACAAAGTTATAATCTATTCATACAATTGGACAATTATTATCCAAAAACAACCTGTGGGACCACCCAGGGGTCAGCCCCTAACAGGTGTCCAGCGGGCAACATCGGGTGATGGGAACCAAGGTCTCTGACTCAAAACATAGCCAATGTTTACCTTTTACCCCTCTGAGGGAGGAATTTTCTCAGAGGCCCTGTAGCTGCTGAACAGCAGATAGAAATATTATTTTGATTTTACGATGACTTGGTCCTCATGTGAGCCACGACCCTGTGCACAACTGGGGCCTGCAAAAGGGCTCTGCTACCTTCCATGACATACTCCACCCCCTGGCTCACATTAGGCCAAAATCAAAAAATGATGAAATACACTTATTATACTTAACCATTATACATACAATACCTTTAAACCTTAAAATATAGAAACAATGTAACTAATACATAAGCATAACTATAACCTAAACCAGTTTATGACAGATCAATCCCATATACCCACCCCCTGAATAACAAAATAACTTTATTAAATATTTACAAAGAAAGAAAGACCTGTTATATGTGAAAGCAATTTCAGGAGTCTGGGATAATCCACCGCACGCCGATGCAATGAGTTTTCCCACTTATATCGGTTGCTTCCCATGCATATAACCCATTTGGTTTTGATAGGGTCATGGGCACAACTCCAATCGAAGGCAAGTTTACCATCACTGGTTGTCCCACCTGTAACTTCTGTAATGATTGTTGAGGGTGTTGAGATTTATCTGGCGGATGGTTAATATTTCCCACTGGCTTGTCAGGACAAAACGCTTTGATTTTTGGACTATGGTAATTACCCCATCGGTTATTCACAATGAAGACTGCATGTGGTAAATGTTTATCCCAGTTACCTTTGGATATGTCGGCATGCTTCTTAATTAGAGCATTTGTTCTTTCTACTATACCATTAGCTTGAGGATAGTAGGGAGTATGGAATACCCATGTAACTCCCTCACCCTTAGCCCAGTCTTGTACGGATGATGCTGTAAAGTGAGATCCATTATCACCCTGGATGTACTCTGGCATTGGCAGAAAACTAAACCACTGCCTCAAAGCCTCAATAGTTTGAGCGCCTGTGGCAGCACTGGTGGCTGTAGCCATAACCAATCCTGAGACCACTTCCATCCCCACCAATATGTATTTCTTCCCATGTGAGGGTTTAAATGGGCCCACATAGTCAATTTGCCATGTGCTCCATAACTTCTTGTCTCCTCTGATGTGCTGAGCTGGTGCTAGGTTGGGGTGATTTGCTTTAAGCCTAATTTTGCATTGTGGACAGGCTGAAATGATTTCCTCACAGGTAGTTATAGAAATTGTCCACCCTCTGGATCTACATTTGTAGTAGAGGTCTGCTTTTCCTGAATGGCCTCTTTTAATGTGTAGCCATTCAGCTGATCTCCACCAATCATCTTTCTCATCATTGACCATGTTTATCTTTGCCAGGTAATCTACCTGATCATTCCAGGTTGCAGCTGGAATTTGCTGTTTGGAATGCCCTTTAACCCAACCTTCTTTAAGGGGTCTGGATTGGCCTATCTCCAATAGCCTTTTCCAGTCATCAGCTCTCCAAACTTCCACATTTGAAACCTTCCACTGATTCACTTCCCACTGGCAAATCCACTCAGTGGTGCCTTTGAACGTGGAGCAGGAATCAGTGTAAATAGTCGTTGCTCCATGCTCTGCTGCTAGCATGAGAGCACGCAATTCCCCTACCTGTGGACTACCATCACCCTCTTCAGTGATGGTTTGGCCTGTACCAATCTCCAAGGCAGCGGCTTTGTAATGCCACTTGGACCCCACCCTCCGAGAGGATGCATCTGTAAACCACCCTCCTGACTTATCTGAGTCTGCGGTCATTTCTGGGGCCACCTGAATAGGAGAAGGCTTATATGGCTGACCAAGCAGTGCTTTATCAGGGTTTATGGGCTGCTGCAATTTGGATACCTTTGTAGGTCCCTCTCTCAGTGGCAAAAGCTGTGAGATTCCCTCCAGGTAGGCGTACCACTTTCTTACAGTGGCCTTTTGGGCAATCCCTTCTGGTGGAGGAGATCCTTTAAGGATCGATTTCAACAGCAGAAATGGACCTTGCACTACAATGTCTTGTGTAGTGCGAAGCTTCTCTTCCTCTTTGACAGCCCGAGTTAGGGAAAGGAGTTCCTTTTCCCATTCTGAGTAGCGTGTCAGATTCCCAGACCGTTTTTCAATGCACATCACCAAATCTTGTAGCTGCCAATTTGCTAGATGCTTTAAGGTGGTTTTGGAAACCCCTAGATATAGAGCTTGCCTCTACCACCCATCTCTCAGGGACTGTGATTGTGTCCAGTTGTCTCCTTTGTTTTGTTCTCTCCCCCTGTGTCTTCCAAGGGTGGGAGTTCGGCAAACGTGGTGCTAGGGGAACCTTTTGTGGCATGGACTTGCTTGCTTTTTGGTGTTGCCATGCCTTTGTCTTTATGGAAGCCAGTATGGCTACTTTCATCAGAGCTTTTGCATCCATGGGGGTGAAAGCCTAAATGAAGCCAATGGGCGTTCAAGTCCATTAAAAGTTCAGCCCACTTCACGATATGCTTCTGTGCATTTCTCTTAATCATCCTTTCAATTGTCTCTGTGTCTGCCATTGCTCAGGCCTGCAGGCTCACTGGCAATCCTTTCATGAGAGGGTGAGAGCTTAAGGGACAGTCATATTTTCCTTTATCATATATCACTTATATTCAGGTGAGTTTACGGAGTGCTGTGATCATCTCAGAGGAACTGGTGACTTTTAACTCCATCAGCTCCTCTCTGTAAAACTGCTCCCTCAGTAAGCTATTGGAGTGGTGAGACTGTGCAGACCCTCAGCCTCGGATTCAGGAACACATCATCCCCCCAGTCTCCAGCTGCATCTTCAGAGTCTTAGAAGACCTTATCTCCACCAGCCCAGGACACTCTATATACATATTCTGCCACCAAGTCACCTGGCTCCCTCATGTATTTGATTTGTAAGTCACGCAGCTGAGTGACTGTGTACCACCCTTAGTGTCTGAAATTTGGAGTTCTGTCGCTGACAATATTTTGCCCCATAGTGTCCTTCTCACCAGAGCTCTCCTCTTCACTCACTACAGGGGAGTCTCTCTCTGGTTTGGACATAGGCTTTTTGAATTATTTTTTTAAGTTTCTGCAGTGCAGGAACAGGCACAACAGAGTCCTCTGAATTGACAGCAACAGTGTCTTTTTTTCCTGATTTGGCAGGGTTCCCTTCCCTGCAATTGTCCTTTGCTTTCCTCCCCGGTTACCACAGTTCTGCATCGCTTAGTTCATATGGAGAGAGGGGAAGGGTCGCTGAGTAGGCATCTGAGGAAACTACGATTTTTCCTTCCACCTGACATCTCAAAGCATCTGCGAGGCTTCTAGACTGCACGAACATGTTTTCCCAAATATTCTGGCTCCTTGCCTTTTCCTCTAATAAATAATTTTCCAAAAGCTGAATTATTTTCTATCAGATTTCAAATTCAACATGTGCCTGGGCCACCACCAAACCCAACACAACAGCATAATATTTTGCTGTGGGGTGGGGGGGAGAAGAAAGGAATTTGGGGTACCCTGGGACAGCTTCTCTAACAACTTCTGTGTCCTGTCTGTAGAAAATATACAATCTTGTTCAAATGTGAACATGAAAGACCTCAAAATGCTTTGGAACAAAACAATAGTTGCTTATATTAATTTGTTTTCCCCAATGACAAGTTTATGTTTGAGATGTCAAATGTATGTATACAACGAATGTAACTCTACTGCCTTTTTTTGAGATAAATAGCAATATGTTAATTTTGAATTTATACATCTCATCAACCAAGTGTTACTGGTGGTAGCGTATTACAAAATATTCAGATTTTTTATTTGAAATCAGATCAGCTGAGAGATGACTTTGAAAACCAGATGGAAAAATAATCACTACTTCAAAAAGAATGGAAAAAGTTCCATAGTCCATATTTGTAAGGGCCTTCAGCCTGTTGTCCTGAGACGTTCTGGGTGCACTGCACACAGTCAAAGCCTTATGGAGATGAGCCAGGGGCTCCTGAGGTAATAGGAGCCAGTAGGGAAACACCTTAAGGGAATTAAGAGCTGTTACTCTAAGAAGATGACACAGCTGACGGCTTAACTGAAGGCCCCTACACATATGCAGCACGGGCAACAAAGAAGGAGTTGGAAGCTACCATGCTCCTGGAAAGCTACAGTACAGTGGCCATTACTGAAACTTGGTGGGACAAATCCTATGACTGAAGTGTGGCTATTGATGGCTACAAGCTGTTCAGAAGGGAGGAAAAAAGGGAGGAGATGTTGCCCTCCATGTTAAGAAATGAATGGAGTGTAAAGAGATGTCCTTGAAGAACAGCAAAGAGCAAGCTGAAAGCTTATGGATAGAAACTAGAGACAGAGGCAGCAAGGGGAATGTTGTGGTTGATGTTCACTACTGGCTGCCCAGTCAAGGGAGGCCCTTTGACAAAGTCTTGTAACTCTAGGTGTATGAAGCATTGTGCTTAAGGACTGTCATTCTGCTGGTGAATCTCTGATGACTGGAAGACTATTGCACTCATTTTTAGGAAGGGTAGAAAAGATGACTCCAGGAACGAGCAACCTGTCACACTCACCTCTGTGCCTGGAAAACTGATGTAACAGATCCTCCTAGAAACTCTGATAAGGCACATGGAGGACAGGGAAGTGATTTGAGGCAGCTAGTGTGGCTTTACTAAGGGGAAGTCCTGCCTGACCGATCTTGAGGCTTTCTAAAATAGAGTGACTACATTAGTGGGTGAAAGAAGCCCAGTGGCTGCCATCTATTTGAACTTCTGCAAGGCCTTTGACTCACTGCTCCACAACATTCTTCTCTCTGTGTTCAAGAAAAATTAATTCACTCAGTGGATAAGGAACTAGCTGTACAGTTACATCCAGAGGGTGATGGTCAATGACTTCATGTCCAGAGGGAGATGTGTGACAAGTCTCACCTGTCTCCCTCAGGGTGTCCCTCAGGGATCTGCACTGGGACCAGTGTTGTTAATATCCTCATTAATGAAATGATACAGACAGTGGGATTGAGTGCTCCCTCAGCAAATTTCTGGTGACACCAAGATGAATGGTGTGGTTGGCACTCCCCAGGGGTGGGATGTCATGCAGAGGAACCTGGACAAGCTGGAGAAGTGGACTCAGGTGAAGCTCATGAAGTTCAACAAGGACAAGTGGAAGGTCCTGGACCTGGATTGGAATAATCCTCATTATCTGTACAAATCAGGAGATGATGTGATAGAGAGCAGCCCTGCAGAAGTGAATTTAGGATTACGGGTGGACAAAAAGCTGGATATGAGCTGACAATATGCATTTGCAGGCCAGAAAGTCAATCACATACTCAGCTGTGACAAAAGAAGCATGGCCAGCAGATCAAGAGAGATCATTCTGCCATTCTATTCTAGCTGAGACCTCACCTGGAGAACTGTGTCCAGGTCTAGCATTCGCAACACAAGAAGAACATAGACCTGACATAGATGATTAAGAGGAGTGTCAAAAAATGATCAGGGGACTAGAGCACCTGAAGTAATTTGGGTATTACCTGTCTCCCTACACTTTGGAAATCACTCAGACTAGACTCAAATGGCTCTGGAAATTGAATGAAGCTTATATTTACAGCTTAGCACAGTATCCAAGCAGATATTTATACTATATAAATTTATATACAGAAATATACAAGTTAAAAGGTAATACAGAAACACAATTCCCCTCCCAGAAACCTGAGTCCCCAGGAAGGGCTTCCAACCACCCTTCCACCTTCTCCAACCCTTCTACCTTACCCCAGATGTTGCCTTGTGCCCCAAGGAAGAATGGAAGGTCAGCCAGGGGCATTAGGAAGCAAGTGAATTAATCAGAGACACGCAAGGTGAGGTTAGAGAGAAATGCAGCTCTAAGCCTAGGCTGTGCCTGAATGCCTTATCTATGTTTTTACTTTTGTTCTTATACATCCCAGCGAGCCTATGAGTGAAGTAGACATCATCACTGTTTCCCTTTCACAGCCTGTAACCTAGTTCTTCTTACTTAAACATTCTAGCTAACTTCAAACTAGCACAGCATCTCTCCTTTAAAGACAGGCTGAGAGAATTTGGGCTGTTGAGTGTGGAGAAGAGACACCTGATAGTGGCTTTCCAATACCTGAAGGGAGCCTACAGGAAGGCTGGGGAGGGACTGTTTACAAAGGCCTGTAGCCCAAGGACAAGGCACAACAGGTTTAAACTAAAGAAGGGTAGTTTTAAATGAGACTTAGAAAGTTCTTTACTACAAAGCTGATGAAACAGTGAAATAGGTTGCCCAGGGAGATAGTGGAGGCCCCATCTCTGGAGACATTCAAGGTATAGCTTGATGAGGCTCTGAGAAACCTAATCTAGTTGGGTATGTCTGATCTCACTTCTGTGGTGCTGGCATAGATAGTCTTTAAAGGTCCAAATTCAACACATTGAACTTCTATTCCTACCTGAAATGGTTTGGGTGTTCCCCACCTCCTCACACTTTAGAAATACCCAGACTAGACTCAGCCAGCTCTGGGAATATAAATGAAGCTATTTGTTTACAGCTAGCATGATATACAAGCAGATATTTACAGTATATACAGTTATATACAATTTTATACAGAAATATACAAGGTAAAAGGTAATACAGAAAACACAACTCCCCTCCCAGAAACCTGAGTCCCCAGGAGGGGCTCTCAACCACCCCTGCACCTTCTCCCTGCCCCTCTCAACCTTACCCCAGTCCCAAGGAAGAAAAGAGGTTCAGCCAAGAGGTTAAGAAGCAGAGGTTAGTCCAAATGGAAAATGAGGTTACAGAGTAAGATGTTGCTCATCCAGCAGCTCAAGGCAGAGAGAGTGCAAAATGGCAAAAGTGTTATCTAATGTTTTCGTTTCTTCTTCAGCAAGACTCTGAGGGGAGTAGACATCACCATTATTTTCCATTCACAGCCTATGATCTAGTTCTTCTCACCAAAACATTTTAGCTAGCTTCAAACTAGCACACTACCTAGGAAGAGTTATTTTTTCATATGAAGGCCTAATCATGACAAATTCTCCCACAACAGTTGTCCCTTTTTTTCCTATGTGATATGTACTTATTTCACTCAGAACCTACTTCAAAGAACTATAATTTGAGCATTACATCACTTCTGTTATTATGGCATTATCCAAGACCTGATTTATTTTCATTTTCACTCCCACTAACTTATTAATACATAAGAGTGTGCATGTCTCTGATTTATGTTCCCATTACCATCTTATTTGCACTACTGGTTTTGCATATGCAGTACATTCTAAGAAGATGGTCCCAGCAATAGATATAAAAGCAGAATGAGAATGACAGTGCAGGAGATGTTGGACAAAGACTCATAAGAAACAGTCAGATTTATTTGCTCCCAAGTATTTCTTATATTGAATTTATTTAAATCTGTGACTCATCACTTATGAAGTGGTGACAAGTAGCCAATGAATCATCCAGTCTGCTATCAACACATGGTTATAAGCTCATTATCAAGCTGATTTGAAGGCTTTTGATTTTGAGTTGATTTTGATTCCAGCTGGGTAGAACATAGTACATAAATTGTTAACCAAATGTTCTGTTAAAATATTAATCAAGAGCTGTTCATCATCTTCTTTAATCCATAGTTGAAAAGTGCTCAGAGATTTTATGACTTTTCCTAATGCAGAAATCACAGAAACCAAACCAACCAAACCAAAATCAAGAACAACAACAACAACAAAATACCAAAACAGCAAATGACAACAACAAAAAAAGATTAAAATAAGGAATTACATTTCTATCTCTATTACAGAAGTCTTGTGATGGTTTGGGAGCTACCACACACACACACAATGAATTCACCCAGACTAGACTCAGTCAGATGGAACTTAAAGAATAAAGCTTTATCTTCACAACTTAGCAAAATAAACAAGC
The DNA here is from genome assembly GCF_015220805.1 of Pogoniulus pusillus. Classification (NCBI taxonomy): domain Eukaryota; kingdom Metazoa; phylum Chordata; class Aves; order Piciformes; family Lybiidae; genus Pogoniulus; species Pogoniulus pusillus. The sequence goes on from NC_087309.1 coordinate 74,303,289, forward strand.
AGACATTTACAATATGTTACAAATATTTACAGCTATATACAGAAATATACAAGCTATAAGTAATACAGAAATATGATACCACTCCCAGAAATCACAATCCCCAGGAGGATCTCCCAACCACCCTTCCATCTTCTTTGCATCCCTCTACCTTATTGCAGAGTCTGCCTTACATGCAAGGTGGCCTGGAATGATCGGCAAAGGGGATTATAAGCAGAATGATTAGTTGGGTTACACAGATCCAGCTAGAAAACAGGGAGAGACACAGACACCAACAGTAGACATCACAATTGCTTTCTTTTCACAGCCTATAATCTATTTTTTTCTCATTAAAATATTCCAGTTAGCCTCAAACCAACACAAGTCTTCATTATATTGTGGATACTTACACCTCATGGAACAGTGGTGCTACCCTGCCTGCACAGATGTGCCTGGGATAGATCTCTGTAGACAAGATCAGCAAACAGTAGATCAAGGGCTACAGTTCTGCATTAAGTTACTTCAGATGGCCCACGATACTCCACTACTTACAGTTCACCTTCATGAGTGCCTTTCTCAAAAAGCTGATGAGTCTACTTTTGAGAGCAGAAGATATCAGATACCTATATTTACACAAAGCATATTTTAGCATAACAACATCTCAGACAAAGATCCAATGGGTTTGAGTGAATGACAATGGCAATCTTTTGCAAAGGCTTGGGAGCAGGACTGATGCAGCAGAGGAACAGAACATTGAGAGCTGTTCATTCATGGCCTGTAACAAATGAAGTCTCATTACATTCACACAAAGAAGCATATTCCTAGCTCAAATGCAAGTTACAAATACTGTATGTGACAATGCCATTCCAGTGAACATAATAGGAAGGCAAGTTCTGAGACTTCTAAACTATCAAATGATTCAAGCATTTCTTGAAATTAAAATACAGTTTAAATTATCATATAGATGCAGCCTATTGGTAGCTGCATTAAGCCTAGTAGAACTACACTGTGTGGTACAATTCAGGTCAATGTCAGCCTTTGAAAAGGTACTGCTTATCTCTCAGCAAGCTGGAGAGCACTATCACTGCGACCACTCTGAAACAGACTACCCAGTCTAAGAACCACTAACTGGGGACATCACTAGACAAGCCACAGGAAGCCAGATTTTAAAAAATACCTAAATACCTATGGGATTTTCAAAGGCTTCTTTAGGGCCTTAGTGGCACTGGAAGTAATTAGAATCATAGAATCAACCAGGATGGAAGAGACATACAAGATCATCCAGTCCAACATATCACCCAGCCCTATCTAGTCAACTAGACCATAGCACTAAATGCCTCATCCAGTCTTTTCTTGAACAGCTCCAGGGACGGTGACTCCACCACCCTCCTGGTGCTGTGGAGGTCAGGAAATTAACGTGGCTAAGTCAGGAAAATATATAAAATATATATATAAAAATAGAATTATTTTATTTTCCTGAAACCCTGCCTCCAAAACTATATACATAGAATCATAGAATCAACCAGATTGGAAGAGACCTCCAAGATCATCTAGTCCAACCTATCCACCAGCCCCATCCAGTCAACTAGACCATAGCACTAAGTGCTTCATCCAGGCTTTTCCTGAAGACCTCTAGGGACGGTGCCTCCACCACCTCCCTGGGCAGCCTGTTCCAATGGCAAATCACTCTCTCTGTGAAGAACTTCCTCCTAACATGCAGCCTATACCTCCCCTGGCACAACTTGAGACTGTGTCCCCTTGTTCTATTGCTGGTTGCCTGGGAGAAGAGACCAACCCCCACCTGGCTACAATGTCCCTTCGGATAGTTGTAGACAGCAATGAGGTCACCCCTGAGCCTCCTCTTTTCCAGGCTAAACAACCCCAGCACCCTCAGACTCTCCTCATAGGGTTTGTGTTCCAGGCCCTTCACCAACTTTGTTGCCCTTCTCTGGACACATTGAAGCACCTCAACATCTCTCTTGAACTGAGGAGCCCAGAACTGGACACAGGACTCAAGGTGTGGCACATAAATAAATTTAATTTAATTTAATTAGCAGACTCAGTTAATTGAGAATATCTTACACAGGACACTATAGATAAATTTGGCTATTTTAGAAGTCAGGAAATGGAAAAGGCTAAGATAGTAAACACAGCTTTCCCAGTATCAATCAGGCTGAGCAGAAAGTTTACTACTCATAGATGAGCCAGGCTGTCTGAAAGAAAGGTCTGTCCAGATGCTTGTGAGCTCTCTCTCTTGCAAAAGTCATCCAAGGTTCACTAGGCCTATTAAGCTTGCACAAAGGGTGCTTACAGTGAGGAGCCATCCAAAGCAGGGACAGCCTGATCACTCAGGAGCTTGTGCTTTGCAACGCCAGGGGATTCTTTGCAGGAACTATCCAGGCGTGGGAGAACTCTCAGGCGGGAACCCCAAGATGGGAAGTACCCCAATATTTATACCTTCCCTAGATGAAGAGATGATTTACCATTTCCTAGATGTGAAGACCATAGCCAATCACCAGCTTAACTCCAGCGCAGTCATCTGCACAGGTCACCCCTCGTGCCAGAAAGATCCTTTTTTTCTCCCCTTCATGTCTGCAGGGCAGGGTCGGGGGAGGGGGAATAGGTTTTTCGAGCCTTTCCTCTCCCATTCAAAACACAGAGGGAGAGGAATTTTGTGGTATCCAGGATTCCAGGACACCTGGGCAGTCCATTCCAATGGCGAATCACTCTCTCTGGGGAGAACTTCCTCTTAACATCCAGCCTAGACCTCCCCAGGCACAACTTGAGACTGTGTCCCCTTGTTTTATCGCTGTTTGCCTGGGAGAAGAGACCAACCCCCACCTGGCTACAACCTCCCTTCAGGTAGTTGTACACAGCAATGAGGTCACCCCTGAGCCTCGTCTTCTCCAGACTAAACCACCACAGCTCCCTAAGCCTCTCCTCATAGGGTTTGTGTTCCAGACCTTTCACCAGCTTCCTCTCCCTTCTCTGGACACTCAGATTCCAGCATCTCAACATCTCTCTTGAATTGCGGACCCCAGAACTGGACACAGTACTCAAGGTGTGGCCTGACCAGTGTTGAGTACAGGGGAAGAATAACCTGGCCACACTGATCCTGATACAGGCCAGGATGCCATTGGCTCTCTTGGCCACCTGGGCACACTGCTGGCTCATATTCAGCCTACTATCTACCCCGGTTACTGTCTGCTTTCCAGCCACTCTGTCTCCAGCCTGTAGCACTGTTTGGGGTTGTTGTGGCCAAAGTGTAGAACTCTGAACTTGACCTTGTTAAATCTCATCCCATTGGCCTCTGTCCACCCATCCAGTCTGTCCAGGTCCCTCTGCAGGGCTCTCCTACCCTTCGACAGATCGATGCCTGCTCCTAGTTCAGTGTCATCTGCAAACTTACTGATGCTGAGCTCAATTCTCTTGTCCAGATCATCAAGATATTGAGCAGGACGGGACCCAGCACTCACCCTTGGGGAACACTACTAGTGACTGGCTGCCAACTGGATGTGGCACCATTCACCACCACTCTCTGGGCTCAGCCCTCCAGCCAGTTCTAGACCCATATCAGAATGAATCTGTCCAAGCCATGAGCTTCCAGCTTTACCAGGAGGTTGTTGTGGCAGATGATGTCAAAGACTTTGCTGAAGTCCAGGTAGACTGTATTCATGGCTTTCCCCACATTCACCAGCCAGGTAACCTGATCATAAATGGAGATCAGGTTGGTCAGGCAGAATTAGGCATTTGTCAAGCTCCTAGTAAGAGGCAATCTGTGTCTTCAGGTTCTTTATGCCTTTGAAAGTCAACTCCCTCACCTCTTTGTGTCTCAGCTAATGCTTTTACATGGATCACAATATTTAAATGTCACAAAAATCATAGAATCATAGAATGGTTCAGGTGAGAAGGCACCTCAAGGATCATCCAGTTCCAACCCCCTGCCATAGGCAGGGACACTTGCCACTAGGATAGTATATACAAGTCAGATTTACGCAATGTTTACAACATTTTTTTTAAAGATCATATAATCTCTGGTAACAGACATAGTCTTGCTTTTTCTGCTCTTCAAACAGCTGAACTATGCTCTAAAAATCTACCCATTCTATCAAATTCCTACCCAGTATTGAATAGCAAAATTACAGTCGAAGGGTTTATATGATCTGTGTTTTTCTGTGAAAATGCCACCAAAGAAAAATGTCTGAGTTATGAACCCAACCACCACAGGTGACTGTTGTTCATGCCATGCCCCAGGTGTTTCTACTATCCTTTGTCTCTTCAAACCCATTCTTTACTGATCTCAGACATCTGTCAGAAACATTAGTGCTCCTTGTGAGCTTCTTCTCAAAAAGAGAGGAAGTACTCAACCCGTAGCAAAAAAGTGCAGCTAACACCTTCACTTTGTGGAAATATTTTCTGAAGTGAATGATTAACTTGTAATTATTTCCATTTCTAACACAAAAATCCTTATCAGTTCCTCTCTGTCCTCCACCACTCTGTTTCCCTTATTATGGCAAAATGGAAGCTACATCTGTGGTCTCTCTTGTTATAGACTTCTTTCAAGTGATAGCTCACTAATAATCTTCTGGATATTTTGGGTATTCAGGTTAAAAAAAAAAAAAAAGAGAATACTTGAGTGTTCAGGATAGCTTGTGTAGTAGTTGGCAGGAAGGGATAAAAAAGGCATTTGGAAAACAGATGAAAATATCTAAGATCAAGTGAAGAAACAGGTGTTAAAGCATTGACCCATTCAGAGTGCTTTGATTTTGAGGATGAAAATTAAATTCCTCAGCAGTTAAAGAGTTAGAATGATCAGACAGATTTGTCACTGTGTTGTTTTGTTTTTTTAGTTCACTCACCTAGTTCCTGTTCTAAAAATTTGCCTTGAATTTATCTCTCCATCTCAGTGTAAATCAGCAGATGCTGAGATCCACAGATACTGCCTCTAATATTTTCAAGGAACACTTTTATATTTTGCAGGCTCAGACATTGACTATCAATTCAGAGCTAAATGTGCTGCATCAAAAGATAATGGCCTGTAATGGGGAGGATGGAAAAACAGCAACCTGCAGAACAGCCTCAGGGCAACTTTCAGGAAGCACATTTACAAAACAAACAAACAAACAAAAAAAAAAACAAAAAAAAAAAAAAAAAAAAAAAAAACCCAAAAAAACCAAACAAACAAAAAAACCCCAACCAAACACATAATTCCCCAGCCTGAAAAGATTCTTCCAAAAAGTACTTTAGAAACTTGAAATTGTTGGAATACCTCCATAAACTGAAAGAATCTGGAGAGGGAAGCTTAATCCCCAGTAAGCTAAATGCAAAGAGCAGGCATTTCATTAGGAAAAAAAAACAAACTTCAGATAGAAAAGGAAAATGCTAAAAAAAGTGAGGTAAATAGTGCTTAATGGAGGTATAAACACTTTCTTTAATATACAAGCTAAACTAACACCAGCTAGCCTTTTCCAGATCAAAAGCTACTTATAGCACACTCTATTTCTTTAACCAGAGGTTTGTGTTTAGTTTTGTGGTTTTGGTTTTGTTTGGGGTTTTTGTTTGGTTTGCTTTTGCTTGGTTTTGTTTGTTTTGTTTTTCAAATTAGCCACTGTACACTAATGTGCAAAGGAAACATTAATTCTTAATAAAAAAATTATCTGATATAATTTAATGAGCAGAAGCTAGAGGTCATCTTGAAAATGCAATGCTTAATAGAAGCCTTAAACTACCGAACCAAATAAATATCCTTCATTGTGCTAATCTCATGACTGTATTTATTTTTAATTGCTGGAACAAATTATTTCTGCAGAGATGATTTAAGCATGTATGTGTAAGACTTTTCTTGGTTCATTACTTAGCACAAGTGCTGATGTGCAAACTGCAACATTCTGAGGCACGTACATAATCAATAATACATCTAACTGCTCTCTGACCGAGTTCATCTATAGTATCTGTTAGACTTAGCCTTCCAATACTTTTCCTTGAAATAATTAGTCAGGCACTTCAGGGCAAGCTGTGCTACATTAACTTCCTTCTGGTAGTAATAGTGCAGAAAGGAAATGCTCCATGCAGCATAGATACTGTGCAGTACGATCTCCCCTGAAAGAAAATGATCCACTCAACTATTGTTATTCATTGGTAATAATATTTCTATACTCTTCTTCATGTTCACACAACATTTACATAAGCCAAAGTACTTAAAAGATATAGTGTCCCTCCTGTCTTGCTTCTTCTTCAAGGTACGTACAAAATAGACAATATTCTATACACAGAAAAGTCATAGCATGCTTTGCAGAGCTTGGCCACTTCTTCTTTGTTTTAAGGATTTTATTCAGTTTGTATTTTGTATTTTAAAAGGAAGAAAGAGCAAACTAATGTCTGGTGGCATTCAGCTATGTTTTGAAGAAACAGGATTTCTACCTTTTGGATTAAGAGACAAAGAAGATAAAGCTGTTACTAGCTTTTGGCAGATGGGCTTTTGCAATGCAGTCCACTTTTTATGGGTGGAGAGAAACACTCTAAAAATGAAGGGGTGTAGCAAATGGGGAGAGTAATTAAAACATTAAGCACAGGAATAATTCAAGAATTATGAGACTGCATACTCCAGAGTTCACAGAATAAGAGAATTATCAGCTTTGGAAGGGATCTTCAAGATCACTCAATTCCAACACACCTGTTATAGGCAGGGATATCTTTCACTAGATCAGGTCGCTCAGAACCACATCCAGCCTGGCCTTAACATCCAGGGATAGGACTTCTACCACTTTCCTGGGCAAACTCTTTCAGTATCTCACCACCCTTATGGTGAAGAACTGCTTTCAAATATCTAACCTAAATCTACTCTCCTCTAGTTTGGATCCATTTTCCCTAGTCCTGTCACTACCTGTTGTTCTAAAAAGTCCCTCAGCAGATTTCTTGTAGCAGCCCCCTTCAGACAGTGGAAAGCCACAATAAAGTCTCCTTGGAGCCTTCTCTTCTCCAGACTGAACAGCCCCAACTCCCTCAGTCTGTCTCCATAGTAGAGGTGCTCCAGACCTCTGATCATCCTCATGGGCCTTCTCTGGACATGTTCCAGCATGTCTATATCTTTCTTGTAACAGGGGTTCCAGAACTGGACACAGTACTCCAGATGGGGCCTCACAAGAGCAGCGTAGAGGGGCAGAAGCACCTCTCTCAACCTGATGGCCACACTTCTCTTAATGCAGTCCAGAATACTGTTGGCTTTCTGGGCTGCAAGTGTACACTGGAAACTCTTACCGATCTTCTCAAGTATAGTTTAGGGCAGAATATGACTCATGACATTTGTAAATACTGCAGTCAATGAACAGTCTATTGACACTGACTCTGTACTGGCTTCTTCTAGTTAAGGACTTTCAGTGACCTTAAGTTCACACCAACCATTCACAGTTATCCAACCTGAAAAGTCAATAATATTTTCAAAAGATGACAGAGTCTGCCTTATGAGCAAGGTGAGTTTGGAGGATTGGCAAGTGGGGTTAGAAGCAGAATGATTAGCTGGACTATACAGCAGCAGAAGCCCACAGAGAAGAACACAGACGTCAACTCTGACAGATAGAGACACTCTGTCTTATCTATGTTTGCGTTCTTGTTTTTATACATCTCAGTGAACCTATGAATGAGTTTTCTTTTCACAGGCTACAATCTAATTTTTTTTTTCTCATTAAAATATTCCAGTTATCCTCAAGATAGCACAATTTTCTACTACTGTACAAAAAATTTCAAAAGTCTCAGTGATACCACAGGTTATGACAATGTAATGGGTTAATCACCTGTTTCCCTCCAGCACAGAAGTGAGGGAAAGTAACACAAAAAATACACCAAGTTGAGATAAAGAGTTGAGATGAAGAGCTTTAATGATAAAAAATAGATAATACAACGCACAATTACCTTAGCCCGTCTGCAGGAAAGCAGAAGCCAGTGAGCTCACCCCCACCTCTCCTGTACCATGCCAACCCAGCAGAAAAAAACAGTACCCCAAAGCTGGAAACAGAAGACAGCAACCAGAGAAGGAAGCCTCTTGTGTTACAATCTGGAACTCCAGACCCATAATATTTTGCTCCAGCCTGAATTTTAATTTTGAGATTGAATATCAACAGCAGAGTCAACAAAATCATGACATTCTCCACTTCTTATTCTATACCATCTGTGTTGTACCTAGCAGTAATTTACATCAAACAATACACATCACACATCATTCACTGTCTATTCTCACCCAAAATGATATCACTTTCTAATACACAGAAGACTTCTCACTTCAGATGCACTGGAGTTAAACTGCATTCTGGTTCAACCTGAATCAGTCCATGACCAGTCCAAATGGTGGTGCTGTGTTTCCACCCCTGAGGCAGTCAGCTCCAGAGACTGTTTCCACCCCTTCAAAAGAAAAACTGTGGCTTGCATTCCAGTGCTCTGCTACCAACACAACCAAGTGCAGGGATCCCCCTGTTACAAAACATGCATAGGTTCCACCTGTTGCAGTCTGATGGTAATGCTCTGTGCCTTTATCTACTAAACCTTTGTACTCTTGTGAACCCAGATTGCTAAGCCATAGGATCCATATAGTCCACTGAACACAGTTGTGCATGTCGTGGCAGGCCTGATAGGCCAAAACAGGCTTATACATGAATTGGCTTGCCCAGGCATGTTTTTCAGCTCTCCCTCCTTCTGCTATGGGGAGAAGCAACCATGGGAAAGAGGACAAAGAACCTGGAGTCACTGAGTCTAAGGACTCTGGCTTGCCCAGACTTGTTTTGCTCCTGTGGTAAACAAGGTACACATGCTTAGCTTGTGCTTGCCTTGTGCAAGGCCTGTGCTTTTCCCAACTTTGAGTAAAGCAAGCCTATGGCTTTACCTGATATGGTCAAGCTTGTATAACTGCCATTCTGATTGTCTGTTCTGTGTCCAAAGGCTCATTAGTCTCAGCTACATTGATAAAAGGAGATATGCAAGAAAACACAATGTGTGCTCTGCCATTGTATTTGTGCCTGCTGTTGCTTGCTTCTATTGCTTACTGCCTCTATGCATCTGGAATTGCTTGGAAAATGCCTGCCAGGAATAGGCTCTAAATGCCTCCACGTGATTGGCCTGCACAGCCAGCATGACATCATGCTAAGAGTGCACATAGCAAGACATCCTGCCTACACCTGAAAGTCCCCTGCCAAGATGGGAAGTCCTGGATACACAGATCATCCAGAGGACCAGGTCAGAGATTGTCTGCCTCCTTTCCCCAGAAGCCTGGGAAGAATCAGAAGCCTTAGTGGCTGACAAGTAACAGAATTCCCTGAGAGCATTTGGGTACTGTTTGAAATTGTAGCTAGTCCCATGAGTTGAGAAATAATATTTTGTGAGTAAGTACTGAAAGTCTCTTATGATTCACCATTGCCTTCTGCCATGGGCAGAAGGGAGCTTCTTGAGTCCATCTAGTGGGCAAGCGGGATATTGACTGTAAGAGGTATTTGGCTGCAAGAATGTTCTCTTCCAGTTCAATTAATGTTTATATATTTTTGATGGTTATTTCTAGATCTAGTCATTATCTGTAAAATGTTTCCAAAACCATACAAAGAAACAATTATTATTAAAATTAATGGTCAGTGGTGGTGAGAGTTCTGAATAACAAAATTAAAAATCAATATTAATTTTGGAAAATATCTCTCATTAATTAATTACCCTCCACTATAGTGTCTCACTTTCATCTGGAGGCAGGAGTCCTCTAGTTTTGACTAGAATCACTTGCATCTTGTGAAGATGCTTTGAGAGTCCTTTTAGGAGGATCAGAAGCAGTATCAGCTTCTCTGCTCTTCTCTTCACTGGAAACTGAGGCAGCATCCTTTGGGGAAGAATTTTCTTGTAATTTGTGTAGTTGTGCAGCTATGACTGAAGTGGTGTTTCCTTCCCACTTTCTCACATTCTCTCCATGGTCACACAAATAAAACCACAGAGTATGCTGTGTTCTACACCTTCCAGATTTTCTCCCTTGGACAGAGGAGCACATGCACCTCATGGTTGAAACACAAGAGCCTACAGGTGGGAGTATAACATGTTCTTTTTAAGCTGATAGACTTCCCAAGACAGTTCCTGTACAGCTGAAACACAGGCATGTACAGAGGCATAGACATTTCCTTTACCTTACTGGGGCCTGCTAGTCATTCTACCCACCATTTGATCTCTGCCATCCTGGTGGGACTTTAAGACTCTGGGGACTCCTTGGCAGAATATCCAAGAGAGCCAGACTTAATTTAGAGTCCTGGAGATTGCATCAGGCATTCCACTGTTGAATCAGAGTGGGGGCTACCTTTAGCAACGCTGCGAGACTATAAAAGACATCACAGTACAGTGGTCTAGGAGAACTGCTTGGGGATTATCTGCTAGGGGGATTCAGTTACAGAGATAATAAGTGTACGAGAGGGCTGCTGCTGGAGACATCTGCTTGGGTGGGTGTTAAGGAGGGGGTTGAATCTGGGTTAAAAGAGAATTGTAATGAGGCAGATATAAAAATTATTAAATAGTTTATTAAATATATAAAGAAAATTTCCCCAAACTTATTTTCAATTACCACACACAGATTCTATTATGTGGTTGGTAAAACTAATTTTGCAGAATGTATCTATGTAGTCAAATTAAATTTAAATGATTTAGGAAAGGTTTTTAGAAAATGTTTGTAACTAGAGAGTCTTGCAGCACAAACTGCCTCTTAAAGCATAAGCTTTCACAAACTTGAGTAAAGAGAATTACTCACTGGTTAGAGTCTCAATATTTACAATCCAAAAGCATAAATGGGGGAAAATATAGTAGCAGCCATGTGGTGATGGTGTGGCAGGGCTTTGCTGCTTGTTCAGTTCAGTTTGAGCATGTTGTCTGAGAAGGTCTGTGGCTCTCAGGAAGTCATCAGAGTGGTCAGCCACCTGGGCAAAGCAGGATCCAAGTTTGTGGGGTGGAGCAGTCCGATCAGATGCTGTGTATAGCAAGGGGCTGGCCCTCAGGCTGAAGTGGTGGGCTGGAGCAGTGAGGTCTGGCGGATCTAGGTGTCTCAACTCATTGCTAGGCCATTGCTATGTCGTTGCCTAGACACAGGTTTGGCTGAGCTCAGGCAGGCAGCTGTATCCCTTCATGAGACAAGCCTTTTCAGCCTCTTGTCTCAGTGTGGGAGACAGGCAGGGTCAGAACTGCTGATCATAGGGGAGGCAAGTCCCCAGCTACACTTGGTGCAAAGTGTCATGACACATAAAGGCACTTGAGGCAAATGGGTAGCAAACAAAACAAAAGCAGCAGCAGCAAACAAACAAGTTTTCCAAGTTTAAAGCATTTTGACAAGAGTCTTTGACTAATAGAAACAGATAAAGACACCCCTAGAACCAATTCTGGGTTATTTCTCAAAAAAACGGAGATGCACATGCCTGTTTACCACAGACAAAGCAGGCTGCAAAACAAGGCCAAATATGGTGTCTGTGATAGAATGGGAGGTGGCATGGCTTTTGTCTGCTTTCCCGCTTCTTCCATCACTGAAGAAAGAGGGGAGGGGGGCAAGGTAGGCATTCAGGTAGGTGTTTAGGTCATGCGATGATGTTCTAGGTATAACTTGGACCTCCCACCACAGTGGGTCACTACTTGCCTTGAGGAACCACTACTAGGGAAAAGCTGTTTGTGAGGGAGCCATGTATGAAGAATCACTTGCTGAGAAGTCGATGGCTAATGAATGGGACTGTTGAGGACTGTTGTGCTGCCTGCCATGCTGCCTGGTCCCCAGCTCTCCTCAGCTGCCTACCCCTGCTCATGTCATCCCTCCTTTCATGGTCGTGATACACACCTCTTTATAGATCAGACCACCATAATTTTATTATGGGTTTAAGAACCATAGAAGTTCTTAAGTCCTCTAGAAGTATCAGAGTACAAGAGATGGATTCCAGAAAGTATAATCCTTGTTATTTTATTCCCATCATCCTGCATCCCCATGTAAACAATCATTATTGTTTTGCTCTTTTCTTCCTCTCTCTGTTTTCAGCACAGACCCTTATCTGTTGTGTTGTGGGGGAGGTTTGCACCTCTTGCAGCCTTGGCAAAGTTAATATTGCTGCCTAATTCAGGCCTGGTACTGGTGGGGAAGCAGGGAGACATGAAGGGAGGCATTGATGCCTGGTGTTTGGCCTGGCTAGGTGAAAGGTTTCAGAAGATAGATGTTGGCCTAGCCATGCATTTATTTACTCCCTTCGGGGTAAAACACCTTTCTGCCCTTTTGCCCTGGGCAGCTCATGGCTCAAAACATGGACATTCATTTATTCCCATTGCCTGTCAAATACTGGTTTTGCACTTGACTCTGTTTGTCACATTAAACGTCCAACTGGGCATCACTCAGGAATTAAGCTCAGCCATCCTCAGCCTTTCTGATACCTGAGGACAAGCTGAAATGTAAGGGGGCTTAACTTCTGCCAAATTACTCTTTAGTGGACAGTGACACTTCTTTCCCAGGGCAATATAAAAACACCAGTACTGATTGGTTCAGCTAATTGGTAACTCTTCTTATCTTGTTAACATTCTGGGATGCATGTATTTGCATGCCATTTTGATCTTACCCACTTAGTAGTGTAAATCGATGGCTTACAATAGTTTCTAGGAATGCATATCAAACTATTTTTTTTCTTGAGACAGAAAGATAAATTCTTCTAATTGATACTATATAATATTCTGCTGACATCTCACCAGCTGTATTTGTGATTTTATCACGCAAGTTGGACTACATCCAATCCAGTAAAAATCAAATGTAAAAATAAATTGACACTTGTAGCTGAGCCTGTTAAAATTAGCTAATCAAATTATGTTAAATATTCTATCTGGTTGCTACATTATCCTCGCATAATAGTGGTAAAGCATATTTACTGTCTATGTTTTGTATAGAGTGCTGTCCATAATTTTTTATTTTAATTTCCAGACTTCAATGTCTGATTGTTTGTATTATGCTACTTGGTTTACACAGATACTCTTTCTTCACCATTGATATTTAGTAATCAATTGATATTTAGTAATCATTGATATTTAGTAATCTTCACCATTGATATTTAGTAATCAATTTATTAGTTTTAAGATTACTTCCAAACAATATGAATAAAAAGTTAATTATTTTTTAATCAGGACATTAATATCTATGTTCAAAAAGTAACTTTTTTCTGGTTCTGAAAAACAATGGACAAGGATTTCCTTCTTATTCAGGCTGTACACATGTCTGTGCAACACAGAGGAAGACTGTCACAGAAATGTTGTGTCTTTCTGTTTTTTCCCCTTAATCACTCAGTTTGAAGAGTGATAGCCACAAAGTCAAATAAGTCATCTACATATCTCATACAACATATGGGAAAAGACAGATCGCTGGAGTGCAGTCTATTAACAAGCTATACAAGGAAAGGCAGAGGTGTCTAAATTAATTTGTACAGAACAGTGCAATAGGGGATGTATCTGAAGTTTCTCTTACTCTCCCATTCCAAGAGACTGCACAAGACCTATATTCATAAGCAAAAGCTGCTCACAACATTCATTCTGGAAACAAGATGAAAACAGAGATTGATGGATAGATCTAGTTGAAAATGTTTCTGTTCACTGCAGGAGTGTTGGGCTAGATGACCTTTGAGTCTATGAAAGAGAAGTGTCACACTCTTGCCTTCAAAAAATGGCAGAAGAAGTGGTAGTATCTCAAGTGCTAGAAAGTGAAAAATGTGGCTTCTAGACCTTGCTCAGCTTGAAGCCATTCAAACCACAGGACTTGACTCCTAGGAAGATACCTAACATTATTCCATGGCCCACATGAATGGAAGGCACTTTTCATCTCTCCTACTGAAGCTGAGAAACAGTTTACAAGGCAATCCAGTTCTCAAGGAATCATAAAGGTTGAGAACACAGGGAGATTTTTTTTTTTTCTTGAGGAGACCTCTTCCACAATTGGATTATAACTTGAAGTTTCCACAGGCTGCTGCAAAGGAGATCCATGGACCATCTCAGTATCTCTACTCTTCTCTCATGGGTAAATCCTGTGCTCTCTCGGCTTTTCCCTAGGGCTCTGGTTTACCTCTGATTTCTAAGTGGGATAAAGCTATTTTGTGGCTTAGGCTTTTCCATTTTCTGATTCTTCTAAATTACCAAAATTGCCCATAAGCATCCTTGTGAAAATTGCCTACCGAATTAGAACCTCTAAACAAAATTCAACTGGATTTGTGTATACTTTTTGCGTGGGGCTTTTTGAGGCAATAAAAATAACTATATAATTTCTGCTTTGTTAAATTATTCTCAATCAAATCAGATACATCAAGTTGCCTTTTTTTTTTTTCCTGAATGCAGAAAAAAAATATTTGTTCCATGCATACTCATTCTCAGTCTTAATAACAATTTTCTTGCTTTTCTCGTTCTCTTATTTCATTCACAGAACCACAGAATTAACCAGGACAGAAAAGACTTCTGAGATCATTGAATCCAACTTTTCCCTTAACCCTTCTAATTGATTAAACCATGACACTAAGTGCCTCATCCAGCCTCCTTTTAAAAACCTCCCGAGATGGTGACTCCACCACCTCCACTTCTTGCTGTATTTTTGTGAATAACAATGTCTTCAGCCTGATTTGGCATACATTTCCAATCAATCCATTCATTTTCTATGTGAATTATTTACAATCACTACCTTCTGATTTGTCTTCAATATTCTTGACATGTTATTGAATTTCTGCAAAAGGAGTTTAAGGAGATCATTCAGAGTATATCAATTTAAATAAATACAGATTTTTTACAAGGAGGTGGACTTAATCTTGGTTCAATTCTATTACACTTTCATCTAAGAATGCTATTGGCATTGAGAATTTCTTATTCTCAATATGATCTTCACAGAGAATAATAGTATTACCTTATTTTGCCTTTCATCACTGTTGGTCCAATATATAAAATCGATATGTCTTAATATCTACTGGAAGACTGATATACACACACACACACACACACATATATATATATATATATAATTTTTTAATTTTTCTTTCTTTTTAGTTCTGTTTCTTACCAGGTACATTACTAGTGAGATAACTCTGTTGTGTGGAAATCCACTTTCATTTCACTCACTATGAACACTGAGTTAGGATTTATTAAATGGAACATAATTGTTTCACTGAGAAGGTGTCAGAGACTGAGACAAACACTCTGTCCCAACATCTCAGAAAAAAAAACCTCCTTTTTTTTGAGCTAAATTTCTGAGAAATGCTAGGCAATCATCCTGTCCTGGATGAGCTCAGACCTGCATGAGCTCAGACCCCCAAGACTTCCCTAATATGCAACTGGACAAGAGACCAGCTGGGAAAACACAGAATGAGCTTGTGGATGTTGTCTTGAGGTGACCTGCCTCACTATTTAGCTTGCATGAACTAAAAGACCCCTGTTCTGGACCACCACATCTGGAATCAAGCTCATGTCACCTAGCAGCCATAGGAAATGAAGGCTTCCTGTTGTGGAAGGTGATGCTTATTCCTACCCAACCACAGCCTAGCAGCTCCTGGTTTATCAATAGCAGCAATCATTTTAGAGAAACCAGCTGGACAAGGAGGGCTCAACCTTGGAAACCTCCTACCACATTGGGCATGCCCAACACCACTGGATAGTGGGCCTGGCTAAGGAAATCATTCCTGGAAAATGTTATATGATTCTTAGAAGAACATGTATATTCAGTGAGGCAGCCAGGTAAAACAAGAGAATTCTTGACCTGCAGACTGAACCACTCTGCAACAGACTCTGGCGATGCCAAATAACTTCAGGGTGGCCTCTCTTCTCTTTGCATGGGAGTATTTCTTTCTTTTCTCTCTCTTTTCTCCCTGCCTCTCTTACTCTCTCTCCCCATCTTTATCCTCTTGTGTGTAAGTCATTTGAATGAAATAAAGCTAACCTATGAGTTTGATACCATTTGTGCCTTAATTCTGTGACCAAGAATCTGAAAATCCCACATCTGGAATTCCTCTGGACTGTGACAGAAGGAAAAAAATAACTGATTTTAATCCATGGAATACACAGAATTACTTCTTGCAGGATCTTCACATTCAGTATAATGGTATAATGTGAAGTAACATCATCAAATTTACATTAGAGAAAATGAATATGTCTGCTGATATTTGTGTGTGATGTTTGTGCTTTGAATTTCATCAGTTCTGAACTATACTTTGTAATGGATCTAGAAGAAATTTATTTGCTGAGTGATTTATTCACCACTAATCAGGCTGCCTCTGAATTGTTCTGAAATCTGGTGAATCAGCCTGATTGTTATAGTTAATTTTGCATCCACTGGTGAAAAGACTTTGTTCTCTTTAATGTTATGCTTAGGAGAGGGTAAGTCACCTTGGTCATTGAGGGCCTATTGAGAGGCAAAGATAGTTTTCTGGAAACCAGAGAAGATTTGAAGGCTATTTCAGGCTGCAACTGGGAATGGTTTTGAACCAAATTCTTACATATCAGGAGGCTATTGTGTAACTGAGTCACTGATATTTGGTGTAGTTTTATTGCAACATTTTCAATGGAAGTGGTCTGGGTTTGGGGGAAAAACAAAGGCAAAAACCACTTTAAGGTTAAGCAGCAGAGAGTCCAGAACTGAAGTGATGTTGCAACTGTTAAGTGGTGTAAACAGTTAAATTTAAGTTGCTCCATTACAGAATTCTCTCAGCCTGTTCTTCTGGGGCTGATGTCTACATACCTGTTCTCCCGAACTTTTACTGTCTTTGTTGCCCTTCTCTGAACCTGTTCCAGCACCTCAATGTCTTTCTCTTCATAAGGGCCCAAAACTGAGCACAATACTCAGGGTGTGGTCTCACCACTGTTGAGTGCAGGGCAAAAATTACTTCCTTGGTCCTGCTGGCCACCTGTTCCTGATACAGACGAGGATACTACTGGCCTTCTTGGCTACCTGACCACACTACTGGCTCATGTTCAGATGCCTGTCAGTCAACACTCCCAAGTATTTATCTACTGGGTAGCCTTTCAGCCACTCTGCCCCTAGTCTGTAGTGTTGCATGGGGTTACAATCCAAGTGCAGGACCCAGCACTTGGCCTTACTGAATCTCATACAACTGGCCTTGTCCTACTGGTCCAGCCTGCCCAAGTTCTTCTAAAAAGACTTCCTACCCTCTAGTAGATCAGCACTCCCTCCCAGCTCAATGTTATCTGCAAACTTACTGGCAGTACACTCAATCTCCTTGTCTCAATCATTGATAAAGACATGAATCAAAACTAGCCCAGAACAGTATCATAGTATCACAGAATCACAGTATCAAATTTGGGAAAAGAAAGCACTTTAACTGACACCAACTAGATTTAAATCTATTTTTTTACCACTCTCTGGGACCAGTGATCCAGGCTGTTTTTTTTATGAAGGGAAGAATATGTCCATGCAAGCATGAGCAACCAGTTTCTTCAGGAAGATGTTGTGGGAGGCAGTGTAAAAGGTCTTACCAAAGTTCTTTCTCCCATCCATGTAGTGGGTCAACATGTACAAGGAGATCAGGTTCATCAAGTAGGACATGCCCTGAATCCATGATGACTGGGCCTGACCTGGCTGGCCTTCATGAAGATGATCTGCTCCATGACCTTCCTTGGCACCAGGGCCAGACTGACATCTGTAGTTTCCTGATACTTCTCCATTATACACATCAAATTTCAAATTTAATCAAACCTGAAATTGAAAAAGCAAGAAATACTGAAACAACGCTCTACTACCTGAACAATTTTACAGAAGATATTTTCAGGCTTGAATATCAAAACCATCTCATCAGTTTCTTTTGAATACTTGAGGTAATTGTAAAAGATTACATTAAAGGAACTTTTAAAATATATTGGAAATAGATCATAAATTTCCAGGACATCATAATAAATAATTTTGAAATTGCACTAATTATTACAAAATTATAATGAATTCAGAACAAAACAGTCATGCTTGGAAAGTCTATAAGGAAGTATATATTATCATCTGAAATAGTTATTTGTAGGTGCTTTTAGATTTGGGTCTTAGAATGTGACTAGGAGCACCTCTGGCAAAAGTGACAGAATTAGCTCCTGGAAGGCAGAACTGCAATGCATGTATATATGACATTACAGCAGAAAAACTCTGTTTCTAAAGGGTTAACCATATGATAGTGACATAATACTCACAAGCAATTTCAAATTATGTAATGATTGCAATGCTAGTTCTTGCTTCAGTCAGTATGAAATTGAATTTTTTTTTCACCAGAACAAAAGATAGACCAGGCTGGTACGTACTGGCGCTCTTTCAGAAAATCTTTGCCTCTCCCTGCATTAGGCCACGGGAGATAATTTTATTAAGTAGTAAGTTAGATGACCTCTTTTATCTAAAGTTCCCATTGATTAAAAAAGTGAGCACATAGTGTATTCTTCAAAAGCTGTAGTTATGAATATTTAAATATGAAAATTAAAGCAGCTCTACTTTTAGTTAGGTAACACTGATGACAAAAATGAATGCTTGACTACACCACTGTTAAAATATGTATATTAATAATGCAGCATTGTGAGAACTATATTGAAAAGCATCAGCCTTTGGGAGTAAAGAGGACTGTGGTTCCTGACTCCTGTTACCTCAGTTAAGGAGATAGGTTTAAAGCATGTGAAAACCTGTAACCTTCTTACTTAAGAAGTTAGTGTGCAAACAAATAATAATTTTGGAATCACAGGAATAATGCCACTTAAAATTACTATGAATCTGTCCTGAACTTCCAGGCTATGAGCCATCATTCCAGAAGCTAGAAACATCATGCAAAAAAGTCATTCACACAAACCAAATATAAGAGGAAAATGAATACTTGTGGTGTGTTGGAAAATTACCCCCCACATAAAATTGACATGACTAGGCTAGATCAAAAAGTTTGGAAGTAATCTAAAGCTATATTTTAAAGCAAGCTAAATTGACAAGCATATATACAAAACATTATTTACAATTCAGAAATAATAGAGATTTCCAGTCTTCCCTCCTGGACAAAGAAAGACTAGAAGGGTCCCACACCACCTTCTTCTCTCTTCCCAGATAGAAAACTTTCAAGGCCTCACATGTTATCAGTTCAGTCAAGGTTAGTGTTCAGCCATACAGAGAGGAGCAGCGGAGGAGGTGGAAGACAGAAGGCAAAGAGAACAGAGAGTGAAAAACTGTTTATATGTTGGCCTTTTACACCAATTAGGAAGCCAATAAATGATTTTATCATTATTGTCCTTTTACAACCAATACCCTGCTCATTCACTCTATATTCAAAATAACATCCAGAAAGTTTCTCTCTCTTGTTTATTATTTAGAAACCAAATAGAGCATTTGTTGCTCTTGTGGGGCAAGCAGCGACCTGGTTCAGGAACGAGACGGTGACCAGTTCTTGGCCACTCGTGACCACAGCTCACACACACCAATGCGGTGGAGAACAAATGGCGTTTATTCGTGTACAGTGCTGGGTTATATAGTGTGAAGTTATACATCATTTCCGTCTGCTTACATCACTACTAAATATTATTGGGTATGGCATTAAGGAGAGGGGTCTCTGTCTTTCCGTACATCCCATTGTCTTCCAGATGCCAGACCCTAGCTACCCACATTTCCCCCCTCCCTATGCTCAATAAGACTAGCTAAAATATGACATTTTCTTAAAAGTATAAAATTGTAAAAAAGTATAAAATTCTGTATAGAAAGAACATAAAAAAATAGTCACAGTATCAAAAGATCTTAACAACAAACTTCAGTAGTAAAGCACTTTAAATGAGGTACTGTTGAGAACAATGTAGTGCAACCAAGTGTAGTTAGTGTAAAAGTATGAGATGAGAACATTCTTCACATTATCGTTAGTAAAAACCCAAACTGCTCGTACCCATCACATGTGAAAATTCCCTAAATATATTTCTGAGTCAGCTGCCATATAGTGTACTATCCCTATCTTCTGTAACTATTTTCTTCACAGTACAAAATTCTTTGGTGCAAACCTAAGCTGCTTTGTGCAAGATAATAGTAATAATACTGAAGGTATCTTAGAGTAGATCTTACTGCTCTACAAGCATGATGTCTATTGTCTGCAACCTACATCTAACAAACGATACAAATGTGTTCAGAACACAGGGTCCAAAAACTAAAGTCAACATGATCATCGCGATCGGTTCCATCAGGGAGGATAGCAGGGTGGTTAGCCATGGTGATCGATTATACCATAATTCAAACCATCCTTGTTGGGCTTCCCTATCCGTTTTTCTTTGGACCAATCTCTCTCTTAATTTAGCCATCGAATCTCTAACTACTCGGGTGTGATCTGTGTAAAAGCGTGAACAGAAGGTCTAACCCTCGTCTGTTCTGTAAAACGACTTCTGAAAGTGATGAGAGAGATTTTTCTAGGGAGGCGATGGAATTTTCTAGTCTTTGCAGGTCCTCATCGATGATGGCCCATAGGTGGGATAGTCCCTTTTGTTGAGATACCAAGGAAGTCGGCACCCATCGCCCCAGTTGGTGTCTGTACAAGGCATTGGATGGTCTTACCATACTCAAAATTAGAATCACATAGAGACATCGCAACCCTCACTTTCAAGGGCCTCCTTGCTGTTGCTTGGATCTTGCTCATGTGACACTTTCCAGCGTGGGTGGTGATGAAGTGCTTTTTGGTTTGTCATCATCCTCTGACACCAGGAAGTACGCATTATGAGGGCGCCCAACCAAGAGGTCCTGTGGACAAAAACTCACAGTTTTCATTAGTTTTTATTCTGGAGGTCTGGTTTAATATACTTAAGTGGACACCACTTGACCTTGCCATCTTTTCTGACTGCGACATATCCACGCCCTGTTAAAGCTAATTTCCATCCTGATTCCCATTCTCCTAACTCATTTCTAACTATGACTGACCGGCCCTCTTCTAATGCCTGAGTGGCCCAATGTTTTTGAGAGGGGCTGTTAGTCTCCTCCCCTCTTGGGAACTGATTTAATGCTAATAGAGCAGTTGTCAGCAGATGTGCTTGATCCCCTGAAGTAATGGTACCATCGAATCCTTCTGATTTCGCTAATACCTCTAATTTTGTTTTTAGAATCTGATTTGCTTGCTCAACTATGGCCTGCCCCATGCTATTGTATGGAATCCCGTGAACTAGACTGTTACCCCATTTTGCTTGAACTGTCTTAGAGACAAAATTTGGACCATTGTCTGTTTTAATCTGATTGGGGATACCAAGCCACGCCATGGCTGTTAACCAGTGTTGAATGGTTGCTTTGGAGTCAGCTTTGAGATGTTGTGTGGCCACTATCATTCCACTGTAGGTATCTACAGTTACTGCCAGCCACGCTTGTGGCTTCAATAGTTGGCAAAGTGTAAAGTCTGTTTGCCATATTTCCAAGGCTTTAAGACCTCTGGAGTTGACTCTGCTGGACCACAGTGGTGTTTTCTGACAGTAAGGGCATGTAGCTACTACATGTTTAGCATCTGTGATCGAGATTGCGCATCTCTTTGCTAGTGCTTTGGCTCCGATGTGAAGAAACTCATGCAGTTTGCGTGCATCTTTCAATGCCCACAATCCTTTTGCTGCGGCATCAGCTCTGTCATTGCCGATTTGAAAAAATCCTTTTATCGGGTTGTGGCTATTGACATGGATGACTAATATGGTACCTTTTCTGGGGATTGGCTACTGCAGTGTGTATAGCATTCACTGTTTCTTGCATCTTAGCCATTGCAGTGTGGACAACCTCTTGGATTGGAAGGTCTTGTTCTTCTCTCACGATGTGCCTGATCATGTCTGCAATGCTTGCTCCTCTTTGCAGTGTTTGCAGTATCTCTCTGGTTGCTGGATTACACTGTTGGCGCACGCATTCTGTCATTGTTTGATTTCTTGCTTCTTCAGGTAGGGCTGAGGAATCAACTGCAGTTTGCAGACAATCCACAAATTTTTTGAAACTTTCATTTTCACCTTGTCTTATGGTGGTCCATGGTGGTGGTTTTGTGGCAGCTGCAAAAGTTGTGTGGAGAGCCTCTCTGGCTGCACGGGTAGTTGTCAGGATTTCATAAGGCTCCATGCCTTCAGCTTGTAGCAGAGGAGAGGGCATAGCTGGATCCTTGCCCATCAGCCTTAGTGCACTGGAGCCATGTAGTGGGTGGTCTGCCCCTATTATTTCAGCTTTCCTCCCAATCTTGTCTAAAAACAATCATCTCTGATCCACCAAGCATCATTTTACAAATTTGTCTGATGTCAAATGGTATCAAATTATCATTTCCAAAGAGACTATCTAAAAGGGTGGACACCATGGGCGAGTTAAGCCCTTTTTCTGCTATCACTTTGACTATCTCTTGCACCCTTTTGGGGTTAACCGGCAAGTATGTCACATCTTCCTCCCTCGTCGTTTGTACCAGGTATGCTAATTTGGACGGTGATACCTATTCAGCACAAGCCGTGTTGACTTCTCTCCAATTTGTGAGAGAGAGTTGTTTCCCTAACAACCCTTTTTTATTTTTATTAAAAGTCTCTTGCTGTTTATTTTTGTTTACTTCCATCTCCTCCTCCTTTGAGCTGGAATCGCCGGACCGCTCTGTCTCGGTGCTGTCTGACTCCGAGACGGAAGCCGACTGACAGCTTGTTTCCAGGCTTCAGTAGCATTTTGCTGAACTCTGACCCCGCCCTCTTCCTTTGTCTGCCGTCTCTCTCCTTCTCCACCCACCCCGCCCCTTGCTCGGGCTCTGTTTCCTCCCCTTCTTCTTATCAGTGGATGCCGTCTCTTTGTCCGGCTTGCTCCAACTGCTGTGGGGTGGGGTGTCTCCTTTGTATGAGTTCTGATTGGCTTTTTGGTTCCTGTATGTGTGTGTTCCCCTTTCCTCTTCACTTTGATTGTCTGACTCTGACTCATCTGCCTGCTCTTTCTCCCCACCGCACGCACCTTCACCATGCCCTTCACCTTGCCACTCGACGCCATCCTTGGGCGCATACAGAGGTGGTTTTGTCCAGGTCTCTTCCGAACGCCCCCCCGCTGCCACATTCCTCACCTCCCGAATCAGCTCACTCCAGGGGGACTTTGCTGGCACCTGTTCCTCCTTTGGTGGGTCCAGAGGTTTGGGAGGGGGGGTGGGTTGAGGAGGGACATTTCCCTCCTGATCTTTTGTCTCAGTGGGACCGCTCCCCCCCGGGGGGTCTGGGGTCTGCTTGACCCCCCCGACTCCCGCTTTTGGAGTGACTAACAGATATTCCTTACCCACCTTCCAAGTTTCCTTCTCCTGCATGGCTGTTTTCAGAGCCTGTTCGACTCTGCCCCAAGCCTTTAAATGTTTTGCACACCCAACAGATTTTGTTTCTTCTGCCAATGCCCGAGTGCATCTATCCCATACCTCTGGGTGGAGAATCTCCACTGGCTGGTCAATGACCCCAATTTGTAAAAGTCTCGCAATAGCAAGAGTAAAATCCCTAACCTTGCAATTTATATGCCATTGTTTATGTAATTCAGACACAACCTTCACAAGAGCTTCCATCCTCCTTGTGGGTCCCAAGGGCGTCCCCCCTTTTCAGACTGCACCTGCCAAGCTGATCCTGCAGCTCCAACAGCCGTTCCTGGAGCGCAGGTGTCCTCCCAGGTTTTGGCACCACTTGTTACCCTTGTGGGGGCAAGCAGCGACCTGGTTCAGGAACGAGACGGTGACCAGTTCTTGGCCACTCATGACCACGGCTCACACACACCAATGCAGTGGAGAACAAATGGCGTTTATTCGTGTACAGTGCTGGGTTATATAGTGTGAAGTTATACATCATTTCCGTCTGCTTACATCACTACTAAATATTATTGGGTATGGCATTAAGGAGAGGGGTCTCTGTCTTTCCGTACATCCCGTTATCTTCTGGACACCAGACCCTAGCTGCCCACAAGCATTAGCTCTTAAACTGCTACAATACTGCTTTCTGCTCAGGACTCATGAAACTGCATGAGGACTATTGCATCCAAATACAGGAGAAATCTTGAAAAACTGGATAGAGTCCAAGGAAGGGGAACCAATTAGAAAGCAGAAGCAGCACACCACATACAAGAAGAAGCTAAGAGAGATATGTACAAATGTAGATCCAAAAAGAGAAAGTTGAGGGGATCAAGATGTCATTCCCTAAAATAGATTAAGGTGATCATGGAGTCAGGCTTCTAAGAGGTCTTCAGCAGAAGGGCAAAAGGTAATGGTTACAACACTCATCAAGACAAATTCCAGTTAAATATACAGGAAAACTCTTCACAATAAGAGTGCTAAAATACTGGGGCAAGCTGCTGAGAGAACCTGTGAAATCTCCATTTTTGTATATACTAAAAACTATCCTGGGCAATGTCTTGAGAAAATTCATCTAGCTTAATGGCAATTGTGCTTTGTGAAAGTGATAGGATTACCAGAAATACCCTCCAATCTTAATTGCTCTGTGATACTACAATTGCCTTTCAGGAGGTGGGCATCTGTTCCTGATTGCAGAAACATGCATCCATTCAGATGATGCAGGAATGGTATCCTTTGCCAGATTGGGAATGGAAGTTTTGATTTCCTCCATTTCTTTCATGGTATCTTTAATGTCATTTCTTATCTCTTTCATCTCTGTAGTCATAGTTTGTGTGGCAGAGACTAGGCCAGAATATGACAAGCTGTCCTCTATCTGCCTGAGCTGGTCAGTGAATTCACTAACAGTGACAGACCTTCCATTATCACCCCTTGATAGAAACTTGCTGGCCAAGATGTTAGCATAGGATGAAGGAGAAAGCTTAATAAGCTTCTTCATGACACCTGTTCCAAGAGGAATGTCATCAGGCTCATGTGTGCCATGATCTCCACCAGCACTTCCTTCACAGCATACTCCTTCAGAAGCTTAATTCCCTGCTCAATGGTGTTCCACTTCTTGGCAGCCCATGGCATATCATCTCGGGAAGGATGTCTCATAGCCACAGCCAACAGAAGGCATGTCCACAAGCTAACCTTACCAAGAGGACTTGCCAGGTATTTGTCCACTCCACTCTCCTTGGTGAGTGGTCCCAGCTGCTTGACAGACTTGTCTCCTACCTGCAGAGCATTAGCACCAATGCCACAGCATCTCACTAGCCAGCTTATGATTGGTTCACCTGATTCCCTTGAGTATTCCTTCCTAACTTCCCTGACCTCTCTGAGAGGATCGTTGGAGTCCTGGATGTCATCCTCCTTGTCTTCCTCTTGTTATTCTGGTTGTCCCTGGCCTAGAAACAGAACCCTCCTCATAGCATTCTTAAACTCATTGGAATCATCCTCTTTCTTGGCAGCCAACCTCACAGTGCTCTTCTCATTTGAGTATTGGGATCTCAGCATGTTCGCGAGGTCTCGCAGACTAACTATCTCCTCTTCCTCCACTTGCTGATCACCAGAGGTCCCCTCTCTTACATCCTCCTTTGAGTCACACTTTGTCAAAAACTGTGTCTTGGCTTTTGTCTTAGCAGGTGCCAAAAAGGCCTGCACAGCAACAGACTTTGACATGTCTGCTGGAGGGTTTGAATCATTAGGGGTCTGACCTGGAGTCTGTGAGTTCAGATCTGCCTTAGAACTAACAGGGTTTTGGTCTGCTGGCTGGGGATTCGAACTGGTTGATCTGGTGTTATCAGTGTTGTTAGGAACATTCTGATTTTGAGCCTGTACTCCTGGGATGTCTGCCAACCTTGACGTGTTATCTTTGTTATCATTCTTGACAGGAACATTGGCAGTTTTCCCAGAATCTGAAGAGTGGGGTATAGTAACTCCCTGTTGTGAAGGAGGTGGTGCTCCTTGTTGTGACCCTGGCTGGGAAGCAGATGGTTGAGACGCTTTGTTTATATTTGGTTTCTGCAAAATTGTCCCTGGCTGTAACCCTGAATTTGTCTGGGAAGAAAGTAATTGTTGTTGATTTCCACTCCTACACTGTTTCTGAGACGCTGAGCTGTGTGATTTTGAGACAAATTTTTTTCTAGTTCTTACAGGCACTACATTTGAATTTTTCACACAGAATATTAAAAGTATTATAAAATCAAAAATTATAAGAGCCAGGATGACACACACCAGACATGCCACAATTTATTTTGAGTAAAAATCTTTACAAGGATTTGGCATCTCAGTTTGGGGGTAAATTACCCTCATAAGGGCTGTAGATAAAGCAATATTTTGATTGCTTGTAATATTATTGACCAATACCCCTGTAATGTTACTGGTAAGATTTTCAGTGACATTAAAACCAGCATACCCGAGAATGAAATCACCCCAGGACCAGAAAATGCTTGTAAGATTAGCTTTGACCTTCTTAAAAACTACACGAAGCAAGAAATAACCAATTTGGTCTTTGATCCAATTGTACACAAAAAAACAGCAAACAGACCACACAATAGCCCCCACCAAGTACAATAGCTGATTTATTAGCTTCATTCTGATTCCCGGAGTTAATTAACAGTCACTCAAATGAATTTGCTGCACGTTGGGTGCCAAATAAAAGATGTGGTGGTTTGGCTGTTACCCACCCCCCCACACTTTAGAAAGAACCCCAGCTAACTCAGCTGGACTCTGGGAATATAAATGAAGCTATTTATTTACAGCAGCATGATATACAAGCAGCTATTTAGAGTATATACAGTTACATACAGAAATATACAAAGTAGAAGTAATACAGAGGCACAACTCTCCTCCCAGAAACCTGAGTCCCCAGGAGGGACTCTCAACCACCCCTACACCTTGCCCCTGCCCCTCTCAACCTTACCCCAAATCCTAGGAAGAAAAAGAGGTTCAGCCAAGAGGTTAAGGAGCAAGGTTAGTGGCAGTGAGGTTAGGGAGATGTAGCTCAGTCTGAAGCCAGAAGCAGAGTGAGAAGATGGCAAAAAGTGTTATCTAATGTTTACTTTCTTGTTCCCATACCTCTCAGCGAGACTGTGAGGGAAGGAGACATAACCATTGTTTTCCTTTTACAGCCAATTATTTACTTTTTCTTACCAAAACATTCTAGCCTGCTTCAAACTAGCACAAATAGTAATTGAATTATACTGAGACCAATATAAAAATATAAAATATTATTTATTAAACATATTTTAAAATCTCAAAACTTATTTACAGTCAGTACACACAGATGCAGTTATACAGTTGGAAAAGCTAGCTTTGCAGAATGTATATATGCATTCAGAATGATTTAAGCAATATTAGAGCATTTAGAATCGGTAGTTGAAGAGATTCTTGTGCAATATGCCTCTTGCCCTCTAGGGTAACTTTAAAGGACCTTTCAGTTGTTTAAAGTTAAATGGCAGAAACAAATTTTATATACGTTAGAGAAAGAGTCAATTTGCTTATATTCAATGTCCTGACTTTCAATATTTGTATTCCAAAACAATGTGCAGCTGGACAAAACAAAGGCAGTTCTGTTTTTGTGGAAGCTGTTCCAAATTGTGGTGGTGGGGGTGTTGCTGAAGACGTGCAGTTTAAGTTGTGCATGCCATCCGAGGCATTCACGGGCATTTAGAGTGAATTTGCAGTGTGAGGACAACTCTTTTGGTTGCTCTCACAAAGCTACTGGATTGGCCAGCCACCTGGGTGAGTCAGGATCCAGGAGTATGGGCAGCTGGAGCATTCTGATGGGTTCTACACATGGGGCTGGCCTCAGTGGCAGAAGCGGCAGGACCCGACCCAATGTTGCAATCCAATGTCATTAAGCAGCATCTGGGTGCTAGGTTCAAGCGGGCCAGGCTTGGGTGAGCTCAGACAGACTGCTATTCCCAAGAGTGATGCAAGCAGTTCCAAACCTGGCTCAGTTCAGGAGATGATGGCAATGCCAGCATCTTCTGTTCATGGGCAGAGGTAGGCTTTCAGCTACAGACCATGTGAAAGCATGGAAGACAGGGGTAGGTAGCAAGCAAAACCCAAACAGATAAGCAAGCAAACAAGCTGAACTTAAGCATTTTGCTGTGGAAATGTTTATGCAATAGCAATAGATAAAATATCCCACATAGCCAATCCTAGGTTAATCACACCAAAAATAGAAGATGAACATGTTCAGCATCAGCGATTCTTCGGTGAAAGCATGAGTTGTGTTTATCAGAACACAGAGCAGGCTACAAAACAAGTCCAACCATGGTCCAGCCATGATGTTGCCAATCAGACTGACAGGTGCCATGACTTACTTGTTCTTTCCCTCCTTGTCCCAGACTTAGAAAGAGAGAGAGAGCAGGGGTAAGGTGGGTATGTGTGTGTGTTTGGGACATGTAGGGACAGGTCCTGGATATGCATTTTGAGTGTAATTTTGGACCTTCCACCACACCCCTTTCTCCTGTCCATTTAAAAAGGGAAGTGATAGAGCATCTTTGATGGGGATTTGGCCCCCAGCTAGGGCCAAACTGCCACAAAAGAATATATATATACAAAAGAAAGAATCAGAAATAGCCTATCCCACCACCCTAGACCAAGACCTCGAAAGTAGGTTTTGCTATGCAGCAAAAATAAATCTCCCACCAGCTAGGTCTTACTGCCACACAGCCAAAAGTGAAAGCAGCAGCTAAGAGCCAAGACACCCTGAGCTAAGAGCCAAGTGAGAGCTGACCAGAAGGTTTACTCCTTATATTGGGATAATACAGGAAGGGGAACAGAATAACATAATAATATTCAATGTCTCCCCCTTGAGACTTTCTACTGCCTCTGAGGGAATTCTCTCTATGGTACAACAGATAATCCTTGAGCTACAACAAAGAGAGAAAACTTAAGGCTGAAAAGCTTTATCCTTACCTTTCAACTCATTTTCTGAAGTTAGTAAGACACACTGATGTCAGGAGTGAGGAGAAAAGAGGAGGGATGTTTTATTCCCATCTAGCTCAGCCTTTTTAAGCAAAAGGCAGATGAGGGAACCGCTAACTGATAAACCTGTTAATTCTGATACAGTAACCATTTTACCATCATGTCACTTCAAGGAAGAAATAGATCTCTGGCTTTGTTCCAAGAAGGCCTCCCTTTTTGAGATATGAAAAAATTTCAACTGGCAAGGAGTTTGATCCAGACCACAGAGCAGCAGCCAAGCTCTTGATCACCAAGTGCCAAGCTCTGAAGTTGGCCAGGGTATTTAACGTTGGAATGAAAACCTACAGAGCAAAGTGTTTTGCAAAGTTAAACAGATCCACACTGTTGAAGTCCAGCCCTTCTGTATGACTCAGTGTTTATGGAAGGAAGTAGGACTGAAAGCTGAAGCCAAACTGGAAATGGCAGACAGAAAGTAATGAAGCTGGGAAAGCAATGTCTTTTTCAACACTAAGAGAAGAAAAATATCAAACCTTTTAAACTATTTCTTTAAGTTAAAGGTGTTAGATGTCATAAAGAAGGAAAAGCAAAGCAAAACAAAACAAAAAACCACAAACCAAAATCCCCAAAACCAAACAAATAAAAACTTGTAGGAAGTATTCCACACAAACTTCTCTCAGGAAACACTTAGGGGGAAAGTACAGGCCTTTTAGAGAACAGAAAAATGAACTGATTGAAAAAGGATTCTAGTTTTTAAAAGATTGAGGAACACAGAGACTAAATGTGAAACTCATAAGAGTCAAGTGACATCAATCTGAAAGTGTATAAAATTTGGCATGCAGAAATATATCGCTTTGTTTTGGTTTCTCTGAAATCACCCTTAATACAGGTCAAATTTATCAATGTGAAGGAATAAAAAAAAAAATTAAAATGCCAGCTTCAAACTCAAATCACAAGGCTTTGCAATAGTTGGTCATAAATAAAAGGAAAACACACTTAAGTCTGTTATCTGAAATAAAGCCAAGGGTTTTTGTTCATTCTAAATTAAGTGCTCCTATGGAGATTCCATTCCATAGCTATACAGCTGATGTTCCATCTCTCAAGCATTCTCCAATGTCTTTAGTGTTCATTTGTAAAGGAGAATTTAGGTTTAGGAACTCATTTTCTTTAATTCCCTAGGCCCTTTGTGGATTAATAAGAATCAAATATGCCAGTCTTCTTGGGCTTTCTTAATCATATCCAATCAAAATGTAATTTGGACTTTTTTTTTTTTTTTTCATTCCTAATGATTGACTGCCCTCAACTTGTCTAGAAATGCTAACAGCAGGTAGCTGTCATCATTTGTGTAGACAGCTGCTGACAGCTATTCTTGCACACAGCTAAATCATGGCCAAATATTAACTGACCCTGAGAAATAATTTCCTGGTCAGTATGGCAGAATGTTCAAATTCCTGGAAATTTCCTAATGCTTTATCAGGACAGTGAACCTTCTACTTCATACAGGCATCCTGCTTAATACTCATAGTTAATGTAATCACACAGCTGAGACTCTTGCAAGCAGTTCATTATTCACAAAACAATGAAACACTTGATAATAGTAAAACTGAGGCAAAAATGTTCAGGTCAATGGCACCTCAATTTTGTCTTTTGAGGAATATAATGTAGGATAGGAAAAAATGTGTAAGGAAAATTGGTCCGTTGCTAGAGGTTAATTCTCATAGTGGAGACAGTGGAGTCCTGTAAAAATTCAAATAAAAGGAGAGTTCACAGGACAAAAGTCCCTGTGGAATCTCTCAAAACACTGGAAAGTGCTGGCTCCCTTTTATCCTAAATTCTCAGACTCAAATTTCCCTTTCCCTTTCCTCATTGCCTGAGGTACTCAAAATCTACAGTCTTCCTGATCCACCTACTACATGTCTCCTTCTACATGTACCTACTCTGTGTCATGCATTCCATGTTCATTTAAATCAGGTTCTTGACTTCTCTGGGCAGAGACGTTAACATTCAGTGGCCTTTTAAACCTGTGCCCTGTCCTAAAAGTTTGGAAGTTCAGGCTGTGTTCATTTTGTTAACTAGAGAGGACTATCTCTTGCAACATTCTTGGTCAGACAGTAGCAGAGGCCCTTTGTGATTTATGTATGACAGAGATAAGGCCCTTGGATAGCCTGGACTGCTGACAAATCATGTACAGTGGCTTAGTGATCACTTCTGCTAGCTCCCTCAATATCCTTGGATGGAGCCCATCGAGACCCATGGAATTGTGTGTCTAAGTGATGTATCAGGTCACTAAATATTTCCCCTCCAGACTTTTCACTATGCTTTCCCCAACATGGAGGAACAAGGGAAATTTCACTTTACAGGAGTAAGAAAGATTACATGTATCATAGAATCATTGAAAATTTTTGATTGGAAGAAACCTTTAAAAGTAATTTGGTCTAAAATCCTCTGCAATAAAATTAGATATCTTCTACTAGATCAGGTTGTTCAGAGCCCTATCCAATCTGACCTTTAACATTTCCACATCTCTCGGTAATTTGTTCTAGTATTTCATCACCTTCACTGGAAAAAGTTTGTCTCTTGTAGCTAATCTAAATTTACCTTCTCTTAATTTCAAAATATTACCCTTTGTCCTTTTGTAAAAACTCTACTAAAACCTCTACCTTTAAGTGTTGCAATAATGTCTCCCTGGGACCTTATTTTCTTCAGGCTGAACAACCCAAATTCTTTCATTCTTTCTTCATAAGAGTGGAATTCCAGGCTCCTGATCATTTTTGTGGCCATCATCTGGACCTGCTCCAATATGGTTTTACCAAGGGGAAGTCATGTTTGACCAATCTGACAGCCTATCCATGTAGCCTATCCTGATAGCCTATCTATATAACCAGGTGGATAGATGATGTGGTTTGTCTTGATTTCAGTAAAGCACTTGACACTGTCTCCCACAGCATCTTGCAGCTCAACTGAAACAGTGTGGTCTGGATGATTGGGTAGTGAGGTGGATTGGGAACTAGTTGAAAGAAAGAAGTCAGAGAGTTGTGGTCAGTTGGGCAGAGTCTAGTTGGAGGCCTGTATCTATTGGAGTACCCTCAATGATCAGTACTGGGACCACTACTATTCAATATATTTATCAGTGACCTGGATGGGGGCAGAGAGTGCACTGTCAGCAGATTTGCTGATGACACAAAACTGGTGTCAGGTGTAATGGATGACATGCCAGAAGGTTGTGCTGCCATTCAGCAAGACATAGACAGGCTGGAGAGTTTGGCAGGGAAAAAATAATGAAGTTCATCAAGGGCAAGTGTAGAGTCTGGCATCTGGGAGATAATAAACTCTTGTAGGTTGGGACTGACCTGCTGGAGAGCAGTGAAGGGGAAAAAGACCTGAGGATCCTAGTGGATGGAAGGTTGACCATGAGCCAGCAATGTGCTCTTATGGCCAAGAAGGCCAATGCCATTCTGGGGTATATTAGAAGACATGTGGTTAATAGGCAGAGAGAGGTTCTCCTCCCCCCCTCTACATTGCCCTGGTGAGGCTGCATCTGGAATATTGTGTCTAGGTCAGTTCAAGAAGGAGAGGGAAAGAAGAAGAAGAATGAACTGCTTGAAAGAGTCCAGGATAGAGCTGCAAAAATGATTAATGGAGTGGAATATCTTCTCTAGAAGGAGACTGAGGGAGCTGAGTCTCTTAGTTTGGAGAGGAGGAGGCTAAATGATGACGTCACTCATGCTTATAAGTATGTAAAGAGTGTGTGCCAAGAGGACGAAGTCAAGCTCTGCTTGGTGATGCCCAATGACAGGAAAGGGGCAATGTGTGGAAGTTGTGGCATAGACATTCCATGGAAACATAAGGAAAACTTTTTTCACTGTGAGGGTGAGGGAACACTGGAACAGGCTACCCAGGGGAGCTGTGGAATCTCCCTCTCTGTAGGTACAGGTGATCCAGCTTCGGCAGGGTGGTTGGACTAGGTGATCTTTTTAGGTTACTTCCGTTCCCTAACATTCTGTCATTCTGTGATTTTAGAGTCATTAGCTCCAGAGCTGGGTGTGGTGCCCCTCTACCCAGAGCAGAGTAGAGGGGCATAATCACCTCCCTTGACCTCCTGGTGAGAGGTCTTGTGATATAGCCCACAACGCTGTTGGTCTTCTAGGCTCTGATTGTGCATTGCCAGCTCAGCTGGCTTTTCATCCACTAGTACCTCCAGATTCTTCTCCACAGGGTTAGTCTCCATCCCTTCATTCCCTAGACTTTATTGATACCAGGGATTGCCCCTACCCAGGTGCAGGATATTGCACTTGGCCTTGTTGAATCTCATATTTACACAGGACCAATTCTCTAGCCTGTTAAGGTCCCTCTAGATGGAATCCTGTCCTTCAGGTGTGTCAACCACACCACTTAGTTTAATGTTTTCATATCCCTGCTACATTTTACCCATTTCTAGAATAAGTCATGCAGGAAGTTATAAAGGAAAACATGTTCATTTATATAGTAGGTAACAAATATTTGCTTTCAACCTAAAATAAGAAAGTTCGCATTGCTCAAACAGATTCAACAACACTTGGCCACGTGTTTAACCAAATCTGCCATATATTTCCATCAAGCACAAGAGGTGTTCCTGGAATTCCATGTGAAAGAGGGAAAATCAAATGCAACACCAGTACTTTCAGCTGAAATGGACAGAAATCAATGAAAGGAGTTTGGGCAATAGATAATCAGACTTGTCAACAGGCATGTCACAAATTTGCCTCCCTCATCAAACAAGTGTTCTTTTAGGTGGAAAGCAAACTTTTTAAAAATAACATGGTGGCATGCTTGACAAACATGTGACACATTTCTTCACTGCAATGGAATAAAGGTGTGTTAGTTTGAAGCTAGCTAGAATGTTTTGGGTTGAAGCTAGCTAGAATGTTTTGGTAAGAAGGATTAGATCACAGGCTGTGAAAGGGAAACAATGGTGAGGTCTACTTAACTCATAGGCTTGCTGAGATGTATAAGAACGAGAGTATAAACATAGATAAGGCATTCGGGCACTGCCTGAGCTCTGGGCTGAATTTCTCTCTAATTTCACCCTCTGTCTCTCTGATTAATCCACTTGTTTCCTAACCCTCTTGCCGACCCTCCATTCTTCCTTGGGGCACAAGGCAATGTCTGGGGTAAGGTAGAGAGGTGGGAGAAAGTGGAAGGGTGTCTGGGAGCCCCTCCTGGGGACTCAGGGGTGTTGTGTTTCTGTATTACCTTTTACCTTGTATATTTCTTTATAGAAATGTATATACTATAAATATCTGCTTGTATATTGTACAAAGCTGTAAATATAAGCTTCACTCAAATTTGCAGAACCATTTGAGTCCAATCTGGGTGATTTCCAAAGTGTTGGGGGCAGGTAAAACCCAAAACACCACATCATTTATTTTGGTACTCTAGCATGTGACAAATTAATTTTGAGTGATTGTTAATTAACTCTGGGAATCAGAATTAAGCTAATGGAGCTATTTTACTTAGTGGGGGCTATTGTGTGGCCTGTTTTCTGCTTTCTGGTGTTTAACTGGGCTAAGGCACAAATTAATTACTTTTTGTTTAGTCTAATTTTTAAGAAGATAAAATCAAAGATTACACTCATTTTTTGGAGTTGTGGGGATTTCATCCTTGGGTATATTGAGTTTAATGTTACTGAGTCTTTTACCAGTAACATTACAAGAAAATTTACCAGTAACATTACAGGAAATGTTCAATCTTCTGCTTTGTCTACAGCTTTAATGAGAGTGATTTTGCTTAAGACCTAGGTACCTAACTCTTGCTCTGAATTTTATTCATGTGAGACTGTGATATTTCTGTCGTGTGTGAATTTAGGTCTTGTAATTTTGATTTTCATATTAATTTTGGCATTGTGTAAGAGAAACTTGGATGTGGTGCCTTTAAGGAACCAGAGAAAGAAGCGGCTATCCTTGAGTAAAGATAAGAAGAATGTAAACACTGCTAGCTCAAAGGGAGAGCAAGGTGGGGCCACCACTGCATCTCCTCCCCTAGATTCTAGGAAAGCTGCCAACGTCCTGGGTAATAACAATAACATGGCACAAAGCCCAGGCACAGAGATAGCTGCTCAGGCCCAAGATGTTCCTTCAGCTAATTCAACTAATTCAACTCCCCAGGCAGCAAAGAACTCTAGCCCTGCACTAGATTTGAACTCACAGGCCTCAGACCAGACCCCCAGTAATGCAAAACCTCCAGTGGAGTCATCAAATTCTATCTCAGCTCAAATCATCTTGACGCCAGGCAAAGTCTGGGCTAAGATGAAACATTTGACAAAGAGTGATTCAAAAGAGGGCTTAGGGGAGGGGACCTCTGCTGCACAAGAGGAAGAAGAGGAGTGTTAAGGAGGGAAATAGATCTGAATCTGGGTTTGGGGTGAAATGCAGTGAGGCCGATGTAAAGGTTATTGAATAATTTATTAATATATACAAAGAGAACTTTCTCCCAAACTTATATACAACTAACCCACACAAATTCTATGTTGCAGTTGGTAAAACTATTTTGCAGAATGTCTCTATACAACCAAATTAAGCAATTTGGTAAAGGTTTTAGAAATGTTTCTGATTAGAGAATCTTGCGGCATAAACTGCCACTGGTAAAGCTAATGAAATTTTTTTAGCAACTTCAGTAAAGAGGATTCAAATACTCACTAATTGGAAGTCTGAATATCTGCATTCCCAAAATATATATAGTGAAAGCCATGTGGTTGATTTCATGTGGAGCTGCTAGTCCAGTTCAAATTGGGGCACGCCGTCTGAGAAGGTTTTACAGGCATGAGAGAGGTCTTCTATGGCTCTCAGGAGGATATCAGATGGCTATACACGTGGGCAAAAGAAGGGTCCAGGCTTTCGGCCAGAAATAATCCAAGGGGGTGCTGTGTAGCAGGAATTCAGCAGCTCCCAGGTTGGCACGGCAGGCTGAAATGGCAGGCCAGCCAGGAATGCGTGGTTTGGTTGTCTGCTGGATCGTCACATGATGCACAGTGTCATAGAGCAAAGAAGCTAATATCTTGGCTAGCAGGTTTCTACCAAAGAGTGACAATGAAAGATCTGTCACTGTTGGTGATCTCACTGATCAGCTAAGGCAGATAGAGGACAGCTTGTCACACTCTGCCATGATCTATGCCATAAAAACTCTGGGTACAGAGATAAAGAATGGCATTAAAGATAGTATGAAAGAACTGAAGAAGGATCTTAAATTCTCTATTTCCAATCTGATAAAGGATACCATCTCTGTATCTTCTGAATGGGTGCATGTTTCTGCCATCAGGAACAGATGCCCACCTCCTGCAAGGCAATTCCAGCCCAGCAGGAGACAAATTTCATCTGGACATCAGCAATCATGTGCGTCACTGTGGATAATTCTGCATGACCAATACGGTGAGAACATGAGCAAGTGGAATGGTCAACCTACTTTAGCTCTTTTAAAGAGACTCAGGGAACTGCAGAGTGGCAGAAACAAAGGCAGCAATGCCCAAAAAGTAGCTGTCAATTCAACTCCCCAGAGCAACTGCAATTATTTCAAGAATTGCAATTTTTCTAACAACGCCACCAATCACTGTGTACACCCCACATGCCATGTTCAGCATTAGGGGTGCCCTGCCTCCAGCCAGGAGGAGGAAAGGGATAGTGGAGAAAACTGAATCTATTGGAATGTATTCATTAGGTGGCCTGGCAGTTCAAAAGTTTGGAAATACAGGGCTTTAGTTGACACAGATGCTCAATGTACTTTATTGCCATCCAATCACAAAGGGACAGAGGGTATAACTACTTCTGGAATCACTGGTGGATCTCAAGAGTTAACTAAGTTGCAGGCTGAGATCAGTTTAACTGGTAAAGAGTGGAAGAAACATACTATTGTAACTGGTCCTGATGTGCCTTGCATTCTGGGAATTGACTGTTGGATACAAGGTTGTTTCAAAGATCCTAAGGTCACAAATGGATTTTTTGGAATAGCATCTATAGAGATTGAGGATGGTAAATTGAAATTGTCCATTAGACCTGAAGTTCAGATGAATCTGCAGTTGTGGGACATCATGACATAGAGGATCTGGAAGTGCCAATTGCTACTCAAACTGTGCACCACAGGCAGTACAGAACTAACCGTGACTCTTTGTTGCCCATTCATCAGCTGATTCATCAATTGGAGAGTCAGGCTGACATCGAGAGAGCTCATTCACCTTTCAACAGTCCCATCTGGCCTGTGCATAAACCTAAT
Organism: Pogoniulus pusillus; assembly: GCF_015220805.1. Lineage (NCBI taxonomy): Eukaryota > Metazoa > Chordata > Aves > Piciformes > Lybiidae > Pogoniulus > Pogoniulus pusillus. Next base: position 74,340,251 of record NC_087309.1, read on the forward strand.
GGAGACTGGAGACTCACAGTTGATTTTTGTGCCCTCAGTGAGGCGACTCCACCCATGAGCGCAGCTGTGCCAGACATGCTGGAACTCCAGTACGAGCTGGAATTGGAGGAGGCTAAATAATATGCTACCATAGACATTGCTAATGTTCTCTTCTCTATTCCCATAGCAAAGGAGTGCAGGCCTCAGTTTGCATTCACCTGGGGAGGAATCCAGTACCAGATCAACCATTTGCCTCAGGGGTGGAAACACAGTTCAACAATCTGCCACTCAGTCATGCATAATGCATTGGAGGAAGATAAAGATCCAGAGTACATAGAATTCATTGATGACATCATTGTGTGGGGCCAAACTGCTGAGGAAGTCTTTGAGAAAGGTAATAAAATCATTGACATTCTGTTGCAAGCAGGTTTTGCCATTAAGAGAGACAAGGTCAAAGCACCTGCCAGAGAAATTCAGTTTCTGGGAGTGTGGTGGCAAGATGGTCACCGTCACATGCCACAAGATGTGATAAACAAAGTCTACACCATGGCTGTTGCCACAAATAAGGACACTCTGTCTTTCTGGAGTGCAGTGGGATTTTAGAGACTACACATTCCTGAATTCAGTCAAATTGTCAAATGTCTGCACAATGTGACTTGCGTACCTTAGATGCAGAGCTCATTTAAGCCTCCACAGGCCTATAGCCTCCTAAGCCAGCTGTGCACATCTGCACACTATATTGCTATCAGGACCAGATCCTGCATTGATTTACCTAGGGAGCTCAGACTCCCAACAGCCGTGCACACTTTGCATGCGCGCTGCTTATTGCCTGGTAAGAGCCGTTGCCGCTGAGATAACCAGGAAGCAGACTTTGGATTGTCTGCACACACACACACTCGGCCTGCTAGCCATGAAGAACCCTGCCAGAGACATCACGGATATTCTTCCCCTGCTCCTGAAATCCTGCCCAGCTGATATCCCTGGACACAGCATCCAGAAGAAGACATCAGCGTCAAAGGCAGAGATCGTCCTTCACCAGGAGAACAAAGGTCACAAATATTTCCTCAGAAACTGGGAAGATTTATCATCTCCCCTCAAGCCGGGAAGATTCCAGCCTCAAAGTGTCCACAGTCAGAGACCCTGAAGAATTGGACACTAGGCACAGGCTGTGACACAGCACCGGAGGGTGATTCATAATTGATAAAGAGTTGTGAGTAAAAGCTTTGATATGTCTGTAATATCACAGTATCACAGTATCACACAGTATCACAGTATCATCAGAGATGGAAGAGACCTCACAGGTCATCAAGTCCAACCCTTTACCACAATTCTCAAGGCTAGACCATGGCACCAAGTGCCACATCCAATCTTGCCTTGAACAGCTCCAGGGATGGCGACTCCACCACCTCTCTGGGCAGCCCATTCCAGTGTACAATGACTCTCTCAGTGAAGAACTTTCTCCTCACCTCGAGCCTAAATTTCCCCTGGCACAGCCTGAAGCTGTGTCTTCTCTTTCTGGCACTGGCCACCTGAGAGAAGAGAGCAACCTCCTCCTGGCCACGGAGGAGGCGCCTCTGCCATAGAGCAGAAAGAGTTTCAGCCCGCCCTGCTGGGCAAATAGCATAAAGATCCCGAGCGGCATTAAGCTGCAGGGAAAACTCCTCTCTCTGTTTATAGTTTGAATGTTTGCTAGTTAAATAACAAATCCCTGTACATATTTTATCCTAAATTGTTTTCATAACTGTGTACTGAACATTAATATTAATATACAATGGTTGGGGGTGGTGAGAGTTCAGAATACTGAATTTAATAAATCTATATTTTCATATGAAATTTTTATCGCCTCAAATTAATTTCTCACCTCCACCAAATAGGCGTAGGTACTGAGAAATCCCCCTCCACAACAGACCTGTGCTGAAGAAGCTCCTCCCTATGGTGATCTCTCTGATTAGGAAAAGAACTATGCTTTGTTCACAGATGGTTCCTGTTGTCTGGATGTGAACAAGCGAAGATGGAAGTCAACAGTCTGGAGTCCTACCAGAGTAGGAGAGTTATTGAAGCAAGAGATGGAGAAGGAGAATCCAGTCAGTTCGCTGAGGTAAAAGCTGTCCAACTTGCTCTTGATGTGGCTGAACGTGAGAATTGGCTTATCCTTTACCTCTACACCGACTCGTGGATGGTAGCCAATGCTCTATGGGGTTGGCTAAAGGACTGGAAGAAGCATGGTTGGCAGAGGAAAGGAAAGCCTATTTGGTGTGCTGATCTATGTCAGGATGTTGATGCACGGCTGGAGAGAATTCCAGTGAAGGTGTGGCACGTAGATGCACACATGCCTAAGAGCAGAGCTACTGAGGTACACCAACACAATCAGCAGGCAGACCAAGCTGCTAAGATTTCTCAAGTTGTTGCAAACTCTGACATTGACCTTGATTGGAAACACTGAGGTGAACTGTTCTTAGCTTGGTGGGCCCATGATTCATCTGGACATCAAGGCAGAGATGCAACATACCGATAGGCACTTGATAGGTCAATTGACTTATCCATGGACACTATCACCTAGGTGATACATTACTGTGACATTTGTGCTGCTATTAAGCAGGCTAAGTGAATCAAGCCTTTATGGTATGGTGAGAGATGGTCAAAGTACAAGTATGGTGAAGCCTGGCAAATTAACTACATGACTTTACCTTGATCTCGTTCTGGCAAGCAGTATGTGCTAACGATGGTAGAGGCCAGCACCAGATGGCTGGAAACCTATCCAGTTCCACATGCTACTGCACGTAACACCATTCTTGGCTGGGAGAGACAGATCATGTGGAGACATGGAACTCCAGAGAGAATCGAGTCAGACAATGGTACTCATTTCAAGAACAATCTTGTGAAAAACTGGGCCAAAGAGCACGGCATTGAGTGGATCTATCACATACCCTACTATGCACCAGCTTCAGGGAAGATTGAGCGCTACAATGGTTTGCTGAAAACCACCCTAAAAGCCATGGGGGATGGAACTCTGAAAAACTGGGATGAAGATTTAGCAGAAGATACCTGGTTGGTAAATAGTAGAGGTTCAGTAAACAGAGCAGGACCTGCACAATCAGATTTGGTCCAAACAGTAGATGGTGATAAAGTTCCTGTTATACGTGAAAAGAATCTGTTAGGGAAAACTGTTTGGGTATTTTCTCCTTCTGGCGAAGGGAATGGGTAATGCAAGAGAATGGTGAAATCCAGTGTATTACACAGAGAAATCTAACCTTAGCTGAGAGAGTCTAAATTCAGAGTGTATAATACAAGCTGTTAGGAGTTTGCTGTTCTAGGTACCATCGGTGTCCAACGAAAGATTCTACAAGAGAATCTGCAGTACATGAGCATGAACCAAACGTCACCTGGGAGTCCCTGTTCTCATCTCATCTGTGAGGAGACAAACTGTTGTTTTCTGAGCTTTTGAATCACCTACATCTGAGATAGATGGAATGAAGTGTGAACTGAACTTGTGATATTCGTTTGTGTAAATATTGTTTTTGAATAGACAAGGAGTTCTCACTAATACTCTGAGTGAAATAGGGGTGCATTGTACTGGCTTGAAGCTAGCTAGAATGTTTTGGTGAGAAGAACTATATCACAGGCTATGAAAGGGAAACAATGGTGATGTCTACTTCACTCATAGGCTTGCTGAGATATATAAGAACAAGATTATAAACACAGATAAGGCATTCAGGCACTGCCTGATCTCTGGGCTGCATCTCTCTAACCTCACCCTCTGTCTCTCTGAATAATCCACTTGGTTCCTGACCCCCTGGCTGACCCTACTCTGGGAGACAAGGCAACATCTGGGATAAGGTAGAGGGGTGAGAGAAGGTGGAAGGGTGATTGGGAGCCCCTCATGGGGACTCAGGTTTCTGGAAGGGTGTTGTCTTTCTGTATTACCTTCTACCTTGTATATTTCTGTATATAAATGTATATACTATAAATATCTGCTTGCATATTGTGCTTAGCTATAAATATACGTTTATTCAATTTCCAGATCTGGCTGAATTTAGTCTGGGTGATTTCCAAAGCGGTTGGGGGGGGGTGGGGGGGTGGGGGGCAAGTAACACCCAAACCACCACAAAAGGTGACGTTTGCACATATAGTAACACGAGCAAATGGTCTGTCACACTCCAAGTATGAAACAGAGTAGATTCATATTTCTTTTCATACTGAGTTAGTCACCATGGATCCTTTTAGACATCAAAGAAAAAGGGGTAGGGAGTGCCTTGGTGCTCCTCAGTCACCATCCATAAAATTCCAGATGTTTACAAATCCCCACATAATACAGCAGAAAAATGTCAATGACATATAGAGATGTGGCATTAATTGCAATTATTGGTAGTTGACAACAATTAGAAGAATTTCTTCCCTCCAGTTTTGTTCTGGATTGTTCACATGTATTCTCCTTTAAAACAACTTGAAATATCTGAAACAGAATGTATGTGACACTGGTAGTTTCTCTGTGTCTTTATGGAAGTGCTTACAGCTACTGAGAAATTGCTTTCGGCTTCAGAATTTGGTATTGTGAGAGACAGATTCACAGCTCACACAAGACAATGTGCAACCATCTTAAAGGTAAAGCCTGCAATTTTACGTTGGAAAACCAAGAAAATGTTTAATTCCTATTTCCTTTCAAACAGTTCTGACAGATCTGGACGGAGAAAGACTTTGGCTAAGAATGTGGGGGGAAGAACTGTAACAATAAAAATATGAAAATACTAAAAACTTGCAAAGTAGAAAAGAATTTTTCCAAAAGGATTTTTTTGGGTTTTAGCACTGCTAATAACTTGTGTGGCAAAATAAAGTTTTCACATGTATTTAATCCTATGCCGAGGCAGCTGCTGGTGCAGTAGCTATCTGCAATAAATTAGAGGGCAGTTAAAGTGAGATTTTCCACAATCAAGAACAAAGCAGGACCAGTTAGCATGAGGACAGCTTATTCTTGTTGCTAATGTGTTTTTAAACTTGCTGTACATAATTTGAAACAGCTTCTGTGTGTGGATGCTGGCTCCAGTTTCCAAGGTCGAGTGCTAAATCAAAACCAAATGGAGAGAGCTGAATAAGAAAATGACAAATTACACACTGATGTATCTTTCTTTGGATTTTTTTTTTCTCTTTACTTCATCATTGAGAGTGATTTAAAAGTTAATTTCCTTCAATACTAAAATATTCAATGGATCACAGCTGGCTGAAATCTGTAGCTTGCAGACAGATATCTGCTGAAGGAAAGCTCTCACTAACTATGGTGGCAGATATAACACACAAATTATTTAAAGATGCATTAGATTTACTATTAAGGAAGTAGATGTTAAGAAGATTCAGTGTCTTTTTAATATCTGAGCTGAATTCAAGAGTTTTATTCCATGTAATCTTTTACTCTACTGCAAGGTGAAATACTCCATCTGATCTGCTTGGAGTACAAATATCTTGTCAGATATCAATCTAAAACTGTAATTTGAAAATCCAATTTTATTTTGAAAATTATGCCTAGAAATAAGAATACAAATAATAATATTTTTCTCATGTTTTCTTGGTATGATATAGGCACCGTGTGGCATGTGACTGCTTCCTTAGAGGTGAAAAATCTAGATCTCTGGACTTGAAGTTCACATAAGTCCATAATTGCAGTGGGAATAACAGCTAGATAATGTGAAGATAAAAAAGAGAAAATGGCATTAAAATAATTACAATACTGTTCTGGAAGCCAGAACATGTTGAAACTCTTTCTTTACTTTTTTTTTTGCCCCAGGGAAAAGGCAGCATAGGGAAGGGAAGGGAAGGGAAGGGAAGGGAAGGGAAGGGAAGGGAAGGGAAGGGAAGGGAAGGGAAAGGGAAGGGAAGGGAAGGGAAGGGAAGGGAAGGGAAGGGAAGGGAAGGGAAGGGAAGGGAAGGGAAGGGAAGGGAAGGGAAGGGAAGGGAAGGGAAAGGGAAGGGAAGGGAAGGGAAGGGAAGGGAAGGGAAGGGAAGGGAAGGGAAGGGAAGGGAAGGGAAGGGAAGGGAAGGGAAGGGAAGGGAAGGGAAGGGAAGGGAAGGGAAGGGAAGGGAAGGGAAGGGAAGGGAAGGGAAGGGAAGGAAAGGAAAGGAAAGGA